>NC_133326.1:54667035-54967035 GCF_042186555.1 Aquarana catesbeiana | reverse complement strand
CGGTCACACTTGCATGTCATGCGAATTGGATGCACCTTCATCCAAATCACACATAGTGAACCCAGCCTAATACATTAATAAATACAGTAAAACCTAGGATTGCGAGCATAATTTGGCCCGGAAATATGCTTGTAATCCAAAGCACTCGTATATCAAAGCGAATTTCCCCATAAGAAATAATGGAAACTCAGATGATTCGTTCCACAATCATTTATTCATAGGTTCTTCAGTTTATAGTCCATATAAACATATTATAG
Source organism: Aquarana catesbeiana (assembly GCF_042186555.1). Taxonomy (NCBI): domain Eukaryota; kingdom Metazoa; phylum Chordata; class Amphibia; order Anura; family Ranidae; genus Aquarana; species Aquarana catesbeiana. Next base: position 54,966,778 of record NC_133326.1, on the reverse strand, counting down.
CAATGTGACCAGGTTGTGTAATTATAAAATGTCCATCAACAAATGGAAGCCTCCACAAGGGGATTAAAAGCAAAATCCAGCAGGAGTTACAGAGTATAAAAGAGAAGAGAGGCGCCTCTAAGTGTAGCAATATGTTTACATTTAAAGTGGATGTAAACCCGAATTTTTTTTTTTATATATCATAATGTAGAGTATAAGATTTCCTATCATTTGAGCCCAGACTTGCCACAAAGAGTTAATCCAGCTCTGAGCAATCCTCTTTTATTGTTCAGTGAGATAAATCTTGACAAACAGAGAAAAACTTTGTCAAATCCTCCCCTTGCTGTGAGTGACAGGTGAGTTACATATCTCGTGCACTAGCCTAAGACATGCATTTTTTTTATTCCCTCCCCCACTCCTTTCTTCAGCAGCTCTGCAAGGATTGGCTGTTCCACACCTCACCATGATTTGGCATGCTGAAGTCATGTGGTTACTTTCCTGTCTTTTCACTGGATGTTAGAGATCATAGCAGAAGTTCAGTTAGAAATACACAGGAGAAAATGCATATTGACAAGGGGAGTGTAGAGGTGGGCGGGGAGTCTACTGACATCACGACTCCACCCACTGAGCTCCAGACAACAGACCCGCCCACAGAATCTGCAGTTTTTTGGGTCTCATAACAGACAGAGGGGAGACATTTGACAGGTAAAGATTCATGCAGGAGGCATGTATATCCTTATAGATAACCCCTATGGCAGTAGTTTAGTAAGGATGACATTGGGTTTACATCCACTTTAATGAAGTTACAACATTTAGCAACTCACATGGTTGATGATTAAAAGAGGCCCATCTAAGTATGCAGACATCCGGGGTAAAGCTGTCCACATAGACCATCCTCCGCACCACCGGCTCCCATCACTGTCAGTCTGCAATCGTGACCGGAAGACTAACCTGCAGTAGAGCGATCTGAAAGCGAGGCTTGAACCGCTTGTGGAGCGCAGCTTGGAAGGGACGACTTTGATGGCGAGTTGGATGGTTTACCCCGGATGCCTGCATTCTTAGATGTGCCTGTTTTAATCATCAACCATGTGAGTTGCTGAATGTTGGACCTTCATTAAATGTAACCATATTGCTACACTTAGAGGCGCTCTCTTCTCTTTTATACTCAGTTGTAACATGACACTACTTGTATATCAAGACATCACATGTATATCAAGTCCAAAATTTATTAAAAAATGCTGCTCGTCTTGCAAAACGCTCTCAAACCAAGGTTTTACTTTATAATTTTCTAATGCAAGCAGGGTAACTACCTGAAGTTGACTTGGTATTTGCATACTGATTTGCTGATAGAAGAAGAAAGCAGAGTGGGAAAAATGAGCTGATAAGTGAGTTACTTCCCTTTCAAGTCAAAGGCTGAAGTGTGCGAAGCAAACCTGCCAGTACTAGGCCTCATGCACACTGGAAGTTTTGACAAATCCACTACAAACCTTTCCCCCTGGTAGCAGTGTGTTGTCAGAAAACCCACCTGACGCTTGTAAAAGTGTTTAATGCATTTAGGCGTGTTTACAGGTTTCAAGCACTTGGGCATTTATTCATTTCATTCACCAGAAAAATAATTTATTCTGGCCATTAATATAAAACGCTCAACACACATTTACACAGTTTTAGAAGCGTTTTTTTCTACAAAAAACCCTGCTGCTCCTGGACATGCTGACAGTAGGTTTTTTTTCCCTGCCTCTGAATGCCTATGCATGGACACATAGGCTACTTGCAGGGGCGTTTAGAGGCAGGAAAGAAAAACGCAAGAGACCCCTAGGAGCAGCTGAAAAAAAAAAAATCCAGTGTACATGAGGCCTTAAAGTGGTTGTAAAGGCTGAAGGTTTTTTTACCTTCATACTTTCTATGCATAAAGGTACAAAAACTTCCAGTGTGCAGCCCCCCCCCCCCCCCCAATACTTACCTAAGCCCGATCTCGAACCAGTGATGTGCACGAAACCCGGGGCTCTCCTGGGTACTTCCTTCCTGATTGACTGAGATGCAGCAGCCAGAGCCATTGGCTCCTGCTGCTGTCAATCACAGCCAGTGAGGCGGGAGTGGGGGGAGGGGCTGACCGATGATCTCTGTGTCTTATGGAATGAGCATGCACGAGTGCCCCCACAGCAAGCGGCTTGTTGTGGGGGCAATTGGCAAGGGTCCCAGAGCGCCAGGCGGGGGGGGACCCAAGAAGAGGAGGATCGGGGCTGCTCTGTGCAAAACCAGTGCACAGAGCAAGTATGACATGTTTGTTATTTTTTTTTAAATAACAAATTTTCCTTTACACTCACTTTAAAAAAAGAGACACATCATCTTGTCCTTTCAGGGCAATGTCTGCGTGAAGTGTAGCTCTTAACCCACTAATACTTACCTTGCTACTGCTCTTTCTCTTCATCACAGCTGGCACCAGGATCCCCATGTTCGGATGCTAAGGGGGGTAGTAATGTCACTCCCTCTGTCATGCAATGGTGCTCGGGCCTGGTAATTGGTTGCTAAACCCATGCATGGTCACATGGAAGGAGGTCACATGCTTCTGTATACTCCGTAGTATCGGGTATTTTCGCCAGCTGAGGTAGCAAAAGTAAGCAGTGAAGGAATACTGGCAAGGTATCAATTGATCAGAGGAGCACCTTTAGGCTGGGTTCACACTATCCTTGCATGCGGCTCACAGCAGGGGTCCAGGGCATCCCCGTTCACCATTTCCGGTCTGATTTCAGCCCGATTTTTTGGCTGAATTCGGGCTTGAAATGGACCATAGCACGCACAGGGCTCCTGTGCAAATTCGCACCGGAGCCGCAGCGGAGATATGTGAACTGTCTCCATAGATAGCCTGTCAAAATCTCCTTCTATAGCGTGAATCCAGCCTTACATAGATGTTGTCCCTTTGCTCTTAAGGACTCCAAGAAAAGGATTTTATGGAGGGTACAACAATCTAATTTCTTTCTGGTCCTTGAAGGACACAGAAACGTATTACCTTTGGGGATGTCCACAAGCAGTCCAGCTACTGGGAAACACAAACCCTAATAGGTCCAAGAAGAAGAAAAAAAAAAAAAAAAAAAAAAAAAAAAAAAGGAGGACTGGTGACTGGCTGCAGCTCAAGGAGCCACCTGAATGATTTAATAGCCCAAAAGGTGCTATCAGGAGAGGTCAAAAGACCAACTAAAGAACAGAAAACCAGGTGGGAAACCTTTGATTATTGTCAAAAAGCCCAGTAAGCACTGCCAGATTTAGTATCTTGACAGAAAAGGGTAGAACCAAATCCTTGAGACCGTAGGCTTGGGTGATGGTCTATCTGAGCCATCTTCAGAATGATTGAATGAGAAGCCGATGAGTCCCTTCAGGGTCCATTGGGAATAACAAATAGGGAATCAGTCCTAAAGGAAGCACTGGTTGTGAGATAGATTGGCACAGTCCCAACCACATCCAGAGAATGGAAGGAAATTTCCTTTTGGTGAATTGCAGCCAGAAAGAAGGATGGAAGAACAATACCCTGGTTGAGGTGAAGGGCATAAACTCTCGGGCAAGAAGGAAGCCCTAGGCCTCCATACCACTATATCCCTATGAAAAACCAGAGAAATCACTGGGGTGGTAGCCCTAAGGCTCACATCAAGTGACATATGCCCTCTATGTCTGATGATAGACCTTGTGAGAAGTAGCCCTCCTAGATTTTAGCATTCTAGGTATCAGATATTAAGTGATGTCTCTCAGAACCTAGGCTTCAACAGCCATGTAAATTTAGACGTTGTAGGCTTGTACGGACTTGCAGATTCTGATTTTCATGACTGCACTGGATATTCTATTCTAGAGATTTTTCCTCTGGTAGTCTACTTCTTAGCCACGTGCAATGAAGTGAATGCCGAAATAAAACTATTATACAATCGCTATTTGCCATGTTATAGACATGCATGTAAGGAAACTTGTGCTGAGAGAAGCCTACAAGTCTAAGATCCTTAGTGCCTGAACCAGGCAAATAGCATTTTCAGAAAAGTTCATAATGGTAGCCTTGAGATTTATTTCAGCACAATTTCTTTTAAACTTGTGCTGAGAAACTAGTGGGCTATCATTGCTAAGCTCTCCTGGGAATGTAATCTGTATGGCTGTTGATCAAATGACATCATTACTTCCAAAAAGGCTGACTTAGAATCTATAGATCTATAAATGTATAAACTTGTTAAAAAAAAAAAAACTGTAAATTTATTTATAACACCATACATTGATAATATTTTTATTAACCCGATAACAATTATATAATGTATAGCTGAAATAAAAAAAAAAAAAAAGTAGAGACCACAGACTTCCGCCAAAGGACATCCTTTTATCTATCTGAGGCTTTAACAAAGCGAATAATAGACACTGTTAAGGGAAGTAGAATAAAAGGCTTAACCACTGTAAAATGGCCAATAAAAAAAAAAAGGTAAAACACCAGCTGCCTCTCCCCATTAAACAAATTTAGAAAATGGTTATACTGTATATCCTAGTAAAGCTTCCAAGTCTTGCATAACTAGTAAAGGCAAAACTTTATTTTCCATTTTGGATAGAGTAAGGAATAATTATAACCCACCAAGGTTTTTTTTTTTTCTTTAACAATCTGTCTCCCATTGGGGTGATTTCTCTTTACTTCCTGTCCCATAGCCAAAACAAGCGAGAGAAAATCACTCTGAAGTGAGGGAAACCCTCCCCCGAACTAGTGTCCCCATTGGAGAATTTGCCCTTTATTTCTGTTTAGTGACCACTCAAATTTTCCCATCTTCTGCAAAACAAGTCAGTGTGCATTCCACACTACTACCACCAATGCCAACCCTGAAGCATTGCCCTCAACTGTGGTCATTATGTTGTGGTTTTTTTAATTGCAATTTATTTAACTTTGCAGAGATCTTAGCCTGTTTAACCCATGTGTGTTAAACTCCAGCATTTTCGCACACCTGGGAGGCACAGGTCCAACCTGTCAAAATCTATGATAGGCTGGGTGTTTGGGGACTTGGTGGCCCTGCAAGGAATCTGGTTCCTGAAGGCGGCTGGGGGCAACTGTGGTGGATGAAGTCTTTGGAGGTGGCTGGGTGGTTTCCTCACTAGGTCGGGTGCTTTGCAAGGGCATTATGGGAGACTGGCAAGGACTAGGGTGCACTGTGGGAGGTTAGGAGGGCACTGTGGGGGTGAAAGATTCTCAGGGGACCATGTGAGAAGCACAAGATGAGCTAGGAGTCACCATGAGAGGTTAGGGATTTGAAGCTTAAAGCCCAGGAGGAAGGAGGCCATGGCCCACCAGTAGGCCATGGCCTGGTGCTCGAGAACCAATGACTGGTCTAGGAAACTTTTTTTCCTTCGGGACAGAAAGCTCTCACTAACACTATACCAGTTTCAGGCAGCGACAGAGTGAAGAAAGGTGACCTGTAATGCTTCCTGATAGGAAAAACTAACATAAGGTTTGTGGGTTGACGTGAATAAGAGCACATTCACATTAGGAACTGCATGTGGGAATGTGCTGCATGTTCCGGTTTGATCAACATGCAGTTCTGTGCAGAGAGTTTTCAGCCCATTCATTTTGAATGGGCTGAAATCGCACCTCACCAAAAGTAGTGCATGCACTACTTTTGGAAACTCATTGCAACTGCGTCGCATGGTGCTTTTTACCATGCGATCTGGTGAAGGAAAGAGTAGTGCATTTGGGGTGTCATTAACTTTGCACTGCAGATCGCAACAGCGGTGCAATTTGAATACAGTGCAGGAAACCGGCACGGAACACGAGCAGACAGAGTTGCTTTAAAAGGGAAGTAATGAAATGAATACAGTATTTGCCATTACTGCTTTGGTTTTTTAATAAATGCAGACTCTGAAGCTGTCAGACTGATCCTGGCCCTACTACCTGATGAACTACCCTGAGAAAAATCAATTGGGCTGAGTTACTAAGGCCTCATGCACACGAGACACCGGTGCAAACTCTGCTGAGCACATGTTTTTAAAAGCTGAAACCGGCGTTTAGAAACGCCCGTTTTGCCGCGTTTGCATGCCACGTTTTACCGCGTTTGCGTCTAGAAGCAGAGCAGAGAATGACATTTTGTGACCCAACTTTGGGGCCCCCGTATCTCGGGGCCACTTGGTGCTAGGAACCCCAAATTTGGATATGTTGTAGTGTAGTTGGGGTTCCTAGCACCAAGTGGCTCCGAGATATGGGGCCCCAAAGTCGGGTCGCAAAATGTCAAGCACTTCTGCAGCAGAGAATGACATTTTCCGACCTCGGGTCGTAAAATGTTCCTTTAAAAACACTTATAAAACGCAAACGCGGCTAAACGCGGTACCGGCGTTTAGCGTCTGAAACGTGGAAAACTATTGCGTCTGAACCCATTTTTTTTGCTTCTGGAAAAACGAGGTTAAACGCAACTGCCTAAAAACGCCAAAAACCGAGACTGTGTACATTGACACATAGGGTAACATTGAATGGGTTCAGGGGCATTTGAAAAAAGTGTCCAACTGCCTCTGAACGCGAGTTTAACAGCATCTCGTGTGCATGAGGCCTTAAGTCAAATAGGTTTTCAGTTAGCAAGGGAATTTTCTTGTAGCTTGAATTCCATCATCCAATCATGTGCAACAAAAATATTTTTTTTCCTTGCACATGACCGGGTGTTCTTTGCAAAGTGAATTTTCACCACATTCACTAAATTAAGAAAAAATTTCCCTGCAAAAGGAACAGTCTATTTGCCTTTAGTAAATCAACCTTAAAAGGAAAAGTACAGCCAAAGCTTGTTTGGCTGTACTTCTCCTATGGATCACAGGAGTGCAGTTCGTTCTGCACTCCTGTGACCCGTTTTCAGGAGACAGCAGGCTGAAGCTGACGGCTGACGTCACAGAGCCGGTCCAGGCTGTGGAAAGATTGCAATCATATGGTCGGGATCCACCTATATGTCTGGACTGGCACTCGGCTCAGCCCCTCAGCGAGAGCAGAGCAGTCAGCGGTGACCGACAGTCACCAGCTCTCTGCTCAGGGAGCACTGAGAACCGAGTGATCAGCGGTCTTTGATCGCTCAGTTCTCAGTCTTAGAACCAGTGGGGGACAGACGCAGCATTGAACAGAAGGCAAGTATGATTCTTAAAAAAAAAAAAAAAAAAAATTTCCCATACTTCTCTTTTAATGACTATGCAGGGATGTGCAGTCAGTCTTTAATTTATTACAGGTATTTATATAGTGCTGACAATTTACACAACACGCCCACACTGCAGGGGTAACTATTGCTTATTCTAGAACAGGGTGGATAAAAAAAAATAAAGATCAATGATAAAAAAAAAAAAAAAAGTTTTTTTTTTTTTTTTTATTATTTAAAGGGGTGTTCCACCCGCAAATTTAATTTTTTTAAAAGGTCAGCAACTACAAACACTGTAGCTGCTGACTTTTAATAAGGACACTTACCTGTCCAGGGAGCCCGCAATGTTGCCCCCAAGGCCGATCCGTCCATAGGATCGGGTGCAGGCGCCGCCATTCTAATTAAGGGAAATGGGCAGAGGAGCCTTGCGGCTTCACTGCCCGTTTCCTACTACGCATGCGCGAGTCGTGCGGCGCTTTGTGAATGGCCAATGGTCTTCTGGGACACACACAGGTCCCAGAAGATAGCGGGGGGGCTTGCCGAAGAAGAGGATATGATGTCCTGGGCCTTGGACCAGATGGATCGGAAGTACACTATGTACTTTATAAAAGGGTATGTTAGAAGAAAAAAAAATATTTTTTACTATCCAAAAAATGAGGGGTGTATAGAGGTGGTCTTTCGTTTAAGACCACCTCTCAAAAGTGGGTGAAACTCCGCTTTAAATCGGATCATTTTTTTTTAATCACATTTATTTTAATAAAATACTTTTGGAATAAAAATCTATCCAAAGATAGTTTTCAATTTAAGATACATTAATAATTTAGTTTATTCACCAGGAAATAGAGTTTAGTTATGAGGCATACAGCTATATATTCTGCAATATTTAAATTTTTGGTAAACTCATTCAATGAATCCAAGTTCTGAAAGCTGAGATAACATGCACTGCATTGATGCATTCACACAATTTCACAGTAACCAAGAGTTAAAACAAAGTTCAGGAATATTCCTTTATCACATTGTTTTGCAAATCTATGCACACTACAAACTGTATGATTGTTTGAAGAGAAATGCATCTGTACCAGGCTCTAAGTGTGAGGAGGAAGGACAAGCAGTAAAAATGAAAAATGAAATTAATGATTCTAACTACAAGTTCTTAAGTCCTTACATTTAAAGAGCACCTGTCATTTCAGATCCATCATGGCAGTGCCTGTTAGCGGGCATCCACTCACCTGCTGCTGCCAGGTCCCTCACCTTGTTGTGGCACTGCCGAATCACCAGCTGTCCCATTAAAGGGACTGTCGGTGAGCCAACAGCGGGTCAGAGGAGGAACCGCTGAGGGACGGAGATGACAGTTACTCTTTAAAAATTAGGATTTAAAATCGAGTTTATTTCAATCGAGTCTTTTTTCTAGCAATTTAAAACATCTCTAGAACAGGTAGAACATGTAGACTTTATGCAGGCAATGTCCTGGTTGGGACGCGAACTACTGACCCCAGTGCTGTAAGTGAGGAGCACCAACCACTAAGCCACTGTGAAAGACGGGAGCAACAACCACTAAGCCACTGTGAAAGACGGGAGCACCAACCACTAAGCCACTGTGAAAGACGGGAGCACCAACCACTAAGCCACTGTGAAAGACGGGAGCAACAACCACTAAGCCACTGTGAGAGACGGGAGTACCAACCACTAAGCCACTGTGAAAGACAGCAGCACCAACCACTAAGTCACTGTGAAAGACGGGAGCACCAACCACTAAGTCACTGTGAAAGACGGGAGCACCAACCACTAAGCCACTGTGAAAGATGGGAGTACCAACCACTAAGCCACTGTGAAAGACAGCAGCACCAACCACTAAGTCACTGTGAAAGACGGGAGCACCAACCACTAAGTCACTGTGAAAGACGGGAGCACCAACCACTAAGTCACTGTGAAAGACAGGAGCACCAACCACTAAGTCACCGTGAAAGACAGGAGCACCAACCACTAAGCCACTGTGAAAGACGGGAGCACCAACCACTAAGCCATTGTGAAAGACAGGAACACCAACCACTAAGCTACTATGAAAGACGGGAGCACCAACCACTAAGCCACTGTGAAAGATGGGAGCACCAACCACTAATCCACTGTGAAACACGGGAGCAACGACCACTAAGCCACTGTGAAAGACGGGAGCACCGACCACTAAGCCACTGTGAAAGATGGGAGCACCAACCACTAATCCACTGTGAAACACGGGAGCAGCGATCACTACTAAGCCACTGTGAAAGACGAGAGCATCAACCACTAATCCACTGTGTAAGATGGGAGCAACAACCACTAAGCCACTGTGAAAGACGGGAGCACCAACCAATAAGCCACTGTGAAAGATGGGAGCAACGACCACTAAGCCACTGTGAAAGATGGGAGCACCAACCACTAAGCCACTGTGAAAGATGGGAGCACCAACCACTAATCCACTGTGAAACACGGGAGCACCGACCACTAAGCCACTGTGAAAGACGGGAGTACCAACCACTAAGCCACTGTGAAAGACGGGAGCACCGACCACTGTACGATCTCTCACTTTATGCCTTAATGCTTGTTCTAGGCCAGTGGCTCACAAGTTGAAATCTGTTTAGCAGCCCCTGAAGATTCAGAAATGGTCACTCATGGATTACTATAGCCATAGACAGTTGAACGCAGGCCTATACACAGTTACCTATACAGCTTTATACATCTTCACAGCACCTCAGTCCTAAATGCTGGAATGTATGGAATCTCAGTTCTCCATGGGTCCCTGCATACTCCTCTTACATCAAGATAGAAGGAATATGCTTTCATTTTCGCAGTGTGAACCGGCCACACCAACGCAAAGCCCAAAAAGGAATGTGAAGTCTGTTGATGGAAATACAGGTTACCAACAAAAATAGTGTGTGTGCACTTCTCCTGACACTAGTTATCCAACCTATTAGACAAACACAAAGGGGCCGTTATCTCCCGTAACAAGGTGACCCATTCATGTTATGTAAAGCTTAACTAATTCATTAGTTTACCCTTCAATATTCCAGTGTGAGTACAACCATTCACTAATATCCCTTTCTCTGCTTATCTCTAAAAAAAAGTGGTTTCTTTTCTTTTTTTTTTTTTTTTTAAAGCTGTGCTGTCTCCCAGAGGAAAACAGCGAAACATGGAAGCCGCCATTTTTGACCTCTACTCCAGAAAATGATGGTCATCTGAATGCTATGCGGACCCTTTACCTTCTATACTGAGCAGGTACAAATATACAATGGAAAGACTTCTGACTTCTCTCTTCTGCAAAATTCTTCCAGGTCAGAAACTCAGAAGGTATTTAAAGCCTAACTCCAGGAATACCATCACTTTAAATGTGGTGGTGTTGGTGGCACAACACTGTAAAGCCTCACAGATACTACAAGTGCGTTGCGGCCAAGCTGGCCAAAAAATCAATTTTACTGATTGCTGCGGTGGTGGCTGTCAGTGCTGTATTAACTGTATGTAACACACATAGTTAATTTAGGACTACAAGCTGTCAGGCACGGTGGCGGACGGGGGGGGGGGGGGGTTAGGATCGGGGGAAGAGACTGGAACATGTTACATGTTCCAAAAGGTGAACTTATCCTTGAAGTTCTTTTCGCTGCAGATAAAAAAAGTAGTGCATGCAGTACACATTTTAATGCACAACACCTAAGCATGGTGAACCAGCCAGGTAGGAGAGAAAGCATTTTGCCTTATTATGCAGTGGGACTGCACAGGTTTAGGCCTCATGCACACGAGACACTGGTGCAAACTCTGCTGAACACGTTTTTAAAAGCTGAAACCGGCATTTAGAAACGCCTGTTTTGCTGCGTTTTATCGCGTTTGCGTCTAGAAGCGTCTGCAGAGCAGAGAATGACATTTTGCGACCCAACTTTGGGGCCCCGTACCTCGGGGCCACTTGGTGCTAGGAACAAATTTGGTATGCTAACACACTGGAACTAGCACTACAAAATATCCAAATGCGGGGTTCCTTGCACCAAGTGGCCCCAAGATATGGGGCCCCAAAGTCGGGTCGCAAAATGTCAAGCACTTTTCTGCAGCAGAGAATGAAATTTTGTGACCCGAATTTGGGGCCCCATATCTCTGGGCCACTTGGTGCTAGGAACCCCAAATGTGGATATGTTATAGTGTTAGTCCAGATCTCTCATTCAGATCTTCCCCTTAGTCTTTTTTCTTAACAAAGATTGTAAAAAAATGTTAGGTGTGCAGATTTATTTAGATATAGACATATACTGGATCTGTGCAGAGTGTTGTTTCCGCGAGTCTAAAACAAATATAATCTAGGCGTTGCCCAACGATGACTGTTGCTCAATTTAATGTCTTGCTTACTGACAACAATACACAAAAGGGGCAATCTGATGATCAATCCTCATTAGTAATGAAACAGCAACCTTTTGTTGTTTTCTGCACAGTGGCTTCCAAGATCTTAAATAATCTCAAAGTAGAAGTGAAGCTCCACTACGAGTGTAAAAAAAACTGGTATGGCCAGATTTACAAATGCACTCCTAATGCTTTTTGCACACTAAACAGAAAGGCTTTGAAGTTGGCCATACAAAAGGGATCCTGGTTGGTTATTTTTAGGTAATCTGGAGCTGCAAAACATTCTCCATCCAAACGTCCAATGCTCTCCCTTCCAAACGTCCAACGCTCTCCCTTCCAAACGTCCAACGCTCTCCCTTCCAAACGTCCAACGCTCTCCCTTCCAAAAATCCAAAGATCTCCTTCCAACCATCCAATGTTCAGTGATTGTTGCACAAGTTTGGCAATTGCCTACAATTCACAGCTCCAGCCTAAGATCTGTCATCTCAAGAGTAATCTTTAGGCCTCATGCCCAAGGACGTTTTAAAAAAATGATGTGTAAAGCTAGTACCGACGCCAGGAAAAAAAATTGGCGTTAAAAACGCGATTTTTTTTCCCGCATTACGCATTGGAGTCAATGCGCGTTTAGCCAAGCTAGCTTTCAACTGCGTCTCTCTGTCTCTATTCAAAATCAATGGTTCCCTGTGGGAGCCCATTGATTTGAATAGAAGTCGCACCAGAAGTCGGATCAAGATGATCCGACTTGTGTGCTGAGAATACTGAAGGGGAACCCCGCCAAAATTTAAAAATTTGGCATGAGGTTCCCCCCCCCAAGATCCATACCAGACCCTTATCCGAGCAAGCAGCCCGTCAGGAAAGGGGGGGACCGACGAGAGAGAGCCCCCCCGCGCACCATACCAGGCCACATGCCCTCAAAATGGGGGGGGGTGGGGGGGTTGGTGCTTTGGGGCAGAAGGGGCCCTGCGCCCCCCACCCCAAAGCACCTTGTCCCCATGATGACAAGGGCCTCTTCCCGACAACCCTTGCCCGGTGGTTGTCGGAGTCTGCGGGCGGGGACTTATCGGAATCTGGAAGCCCACTTTAACAAGGGGGCCCCCAGATCACGGCCCCCCACCCTAGGTGAATGAGTATGGGGTACATGGTACCCCTACCCATTCACCTAAAAAAAGATTGTGTCAAAAATAAACAAACACACTACACAGATTTTTAAAGTATTTTATTAAGGCAGCTCCGGCTCTTCTCCCTCTCTGCTGCTCTTTTGTTGGGTCTTCTGCCGCTGTTCTTCTTCCGATGTTGACTCGGTGTGATCTCCCGGTGTAATGCTGGATCTGCTGTGTGCAATGACTTGTATTGGCATGGGGCGGGTCCGTAAGTTAGAGGCCACACCCCTTGCAACATCACCACCTGGGGCATGATGGGGTGATGACGTCACAAGGGGCATGGCCTCTAAATTATGTCAGCCCCATGCCAATATAAGTCATTGCACAGAGCGGACCCAGCATTACACTGGGAGATTGCGGCACGTCAACATCGGAAGAATAACAGAGGATGAAGACCCAGCAAAAGAGCAGAAGATAGCGGAGAGAGAGGACAGCGCAGAGAGGAGAAGAACCGGAGAGGGGAGAAGACCCAGCAAAAGAGCAGAAGATAGCGGAGAGAGAGGACAGCGCAGAGAGGAGAAGAACCGGAGAGGGGAAAAGACCCAGCAAAAGAGCAGAAGATAGCGGAGAGAGAGGACAGCGCAGAGAGGAGAAGAACCGGAGAGGGGAGAACATGTCGCCAGAAGAGCCGGAGCTGCCTTAATAAAACACTTTAAAAACCTGTGTAGTGTTTATTTTTGACAAATTTTTTTTAGGTGAAAGGGTAGGGGTACCATGTACCCCATACTCATTCACCTAGGGTGGGGGGCCGTGATCTGGGGGCCCCCTTGTTAACGGGGGCTTCCAGATTCCGATAAGTCCCTGCCCGCAGACCCAGTTGTCGGGAAGAGGCCCTTGTCCTCATCAACATGGGGACAAGGTGCTTTGCGGTGGGGGGCGCTGGGGGCCCTGTCAAAAACAGTAATTTATGGGTGGTGCTCAGTGGGCCGAATCATGTCCTGGTTTCTTATAGCTCTTGGAGACTCGAGCTGTAAATCACAATATTCTGCCCACTTTGGAATTTTGAGTGTTACTATCCAACTTATACTGGCCATATACGGTTGGAGTTTTAGCCAATTCCTGCTGAATTGGACAAGATTTGAGTCCTTAGTAGCCTTGCTGGAACCAACCGGCCCAACAAACTTCAATCTTTAAATTGACGGAGCCAGGCGGAAAATTCTCAGCTGAACAGTGACTGCAGTCAAATGCCATTATAAACAGAATACAATATAGTGCAGCTTAAAAGTCCTTCATTTTTAAAAGGAGTCCAGTGTGGTTTCGTTCACTGGTTCAGGTGCGATTCAATTTTTACTTGAAATTGCACCTGAACTGGACTGAAAAATGCACAGGACTCTTAAAAAAACGGACTGCAGCCGGCCCGGACACATGTGAACCGACTCCATAAAAAGTTCGATTCACGTCATGCGTATCGGATGGGGTTCAAAGCGCATTCAATTCACATATACTGTATGTGAACCAAGCATAAAGCTACGTTCTTACCTACCAGTTTTCCTAACTATCCCTATGATGCGTAATGTGGTCCTCTTTCCTTTAACAACAAATATCAGGTATATTATAATTGCACAAGTTTTTTTCAGCCCTGGTTAAGGCTCGGCTCACACCGACTTGTGAGACTTCAATTCGCGTGACATGTGAAATCCCATTGTAGTCAAGGAGAGCCGTCTTAATTAGCACTACTGAAGTCGCCTTCCGACTTTAGAAAAGGTTCCTGTACTACTTCAATGCGACTTCTATCTGACTTGTGCCCATAGACTTTATTGGAAGTTGCCTCCAAGTGGGATCCTCATCTTAAACAATGTGATTTAGATCTGGCATTACAGGAAGATTACCCAGGCATTCCCGGACGTTGCGGCAAAGTCGCCTGGCCAGGTCGCAGCAGTGTGAACTGAGCCTAACACTACATGGGAAAAGGTGTAACATTTTAATTATAATTTCACCTTCCATCTCTACCAGCATTAGGTGTGATATAAAATGCATTGCAGGAACATGTCTGTGATAATGGAATACTTTCTTCTCCTACTCACTGAACTGAATGTACAAGTCTGTAATCTATAGACCATCATAAATCTGATAAAACAGGTGCAATAAAAAGGTTTAGGCTCTGTTTCCACTACTGCGACTTGTTTTGCGACTTGACACATGTCAAGTCGCATGACAAGTCAAAACCCATGTATTTCAATGTTCCCCGTTCTAATTGGTGCGACTCAAGTCGCAGCGTCTCCAAAAAAGGTTCTTGCACTACTTTGTTCCGTCTTCGGTGCGACTTGTTCTCCATAGAAAGGTATTAAGTCGCAATGCAGTCGCATGTACATGTCTGACACCGCGACTTTGCTGCGACTTCCACGGAAGTCTACAGAAGCACATGATCTCTGCTCCTCCCAAATACATCACTTCCTATATTGATGTACATGAGTGTGGAAGACAGGAAGGGGAAATAACTAAGCAGGATAAGGAATTACATCACTCTGACTAAATCGCAGAACATCAAAGTCGCCCAAAGTCGTTTTTAAAGTCGCTTCAAATCGCAACATAAATCGCAGTGTAAATCGCACGACTTTGGAGACGCAATAGTGGAAACAGAGCCTTAATGAAAATGCAAAGGTAATGCTTTGTATACATTTGTATAAGTTAGTAAAGCAAAATATGCTTAAAGGGGTTGTAAAGGTAAACATTTTTTCACCTTAATGCATTCTATGCATTAAGGTGAAAAAACTTCTGACAATACCGCAGCCCCCAGCCCCCCCGTTTTACTTACCTGACGCCTCGAAAGTCAGCTTCTCGTTCCCGACATCTATTCCTCCGCTCACCCTGGCCACTGATTGGCTACAGTGGATGGATTGGAAGCAGCGCAGCCATTGGCTCGCGCTGCTGTCAATCACATCCGATGACGCGGCGCGCTGGGGGGCGGGGCTGAGTGATACAGTGAGCGGCTATAGCCGCCGGCTGTATCACGGGAGCGCGCCCGCAAATCAATCATATAGTCACACATTACCTATATTTTTCGGTAACAGTATATGCTATATAATTAACAGTACAACTATTTAAAATGCATACAGGATAAAATAGTATTAAAGTGGTTGTAAAGGCTCAAGTTTTTTTTTTACCTTCATAGTAGGAGGGGCCGGACATGGCATAGATTGCCACGGATACTGCGTCGATCTTTCGCCAGAAATGGGCGCAAATACCTGTATTAGACAGGTATCTGCTCCCCCCCCCCCCTCGAAAAGGTGCAAAATGTGACACCGGAGGGGGGAGGAATTCGGACATCAGAAGTTCCATTTTTGGGTGGAACTCTGCTTTAAAACAGTATAGCAAGGGCTTTCCTTGTTTTAATCCACCCCCTGCCCCCCACCCCCAAAAAAGAGCACCACAAGTGCTGATCGAAAAAAAATTTCCAACAGGACTGTTCAGGAGAACTCAGATTGACTTATGAACAGGAACATCCATAGAAAGATCGAAACTTGAATTTTCGAGTCATATATGGCCAGCTTAACCACTTCCATATAGTGCAAATTCCAGCACTCTTCTCCTTCATGTAAAAAAAATCATCTTTTTTTTGCTAGAAAATTACTAAGAACCCCCAAACATTATATATATATTTTTTAGCAGACACCCAAGGGAATAAAATGGCGGTCATTGCAACTTTTTACGTCACACGGTATTTGCGCAACAATTTTTCAAACGTGTTTTTTTGGGGGGAAAAAAAACTTTCCTGAATAAAAAAAAAATAAAAAAAAACAAAAAAAAAAACAGTAAAGTTAGCCCAATTGTTTGTATAATGTGACAGATGATGGTTACGCCAAGTAAATAAAATAGAATAGTACCTAACATGTCACACTTTAAAATTGTGCACACTCGTGGAATGGCTTCTGTACTTAAAAATCTCCATAGATGACAATTTCATTTTTTTTACAGGTTACATGTTTAGAGTTACAGAAGAGGTCTTAAGCTAGAATTATTGCTCTCACTGTAACGTTTGTGGCGATACCTGACATGTGCGGTTTGAATGTCGTTTACATAAGCGGATGCGACTTACATTTGCGTTCGCTTCTGCGCGCAAACACTCTGGGACGGGGGCGCTTTAATTTTATTTTTTTTCATTTTGACTTTTTTATTTTTACACTTTTCCTTAAAAAAAAAAAAAAAAAAAAAATGATCACTCTTATTCCTATTACAAGGAATGTAAACATCCTTTGTAATAGGAATAGTCTTTTATGAAGAGATGTGGAGGTCTACAAGACCCCACATCTCTCCTCCAGGCTAGAAAAGCCCGAGATCCCCCCCCAAAAAAAAAAAAAAAAAACCCTGAACGATCTCAGGCTTTCCAGCTGAGTCCCCGGCATTGTTTACTTCTGCCTGCCCGGACATGACGTCATAACGTTGCATCCGGGCCTCCGAGAGTCAAAGAGACTGCCAGGGACCATCTGCTCCTTGGAAATCTCTATGGCTAAGTGCTGCCGCTAGTGGATTCCTTCTTCAGCTCGCGGATCTTACAGGTGACCCGGGAAAAGCACCGGGGGGGGGCAACCGTCCCCTCCCGCTGCCTGTAAGAATGATCAAGTGGCTGAACAGCTGCTATGATTGTTCTTATGTTGAAGCCGACTGAAATAAAACGATATTTGAATGATGCCTCTAGCTGCAGGCATCATTCAGATATCACCACTAAAATCCCAGGACGTTATTATGACTGCCTGCGGTATGAAAGTGGTTAAAGCCTCACGCATATGGGAGCATGAGACTGTACACTGTACATTGTGGTCATATTTCTGTACCCAAGGCACAGCTGCACCATACAGCCACCCACAGTACTAAATGACTGCACATAAGTATATGCCATACTTGCATAAACACACGTGCATAAATCGCATAAGTCGGGCTGTGTGAATCCATAGACGCGCACAGTGCCTCCTGCTCCCTCTTCAAAGGATTTGATTGACAGCAGCAGGCAATGGTCTCCCTCCTTTCACTGACTCTTGTGAAGAGATAAAGAGAGAGCAGTGCTGCTGCACTTATGCACAGCGCTGGATCAAGATAGGACTCAGGTAGGTATTGAGGGAGGTGAGGAGGCAATACAAATACTGGGACATTTTCTACCTTAAAGTGGAAGTCCATGCAAAAACTAAAATCACTGCATCCCACACCATGGATCTAACACTAACCTCTTTAGCCCTGTAAAGAAAAAAAAAAAAATTATGAGTATACATACCTTTTAGGAAGCCGATCTGACCCGCTCCGACCGAATCCCACGCTGATCTGTCAGCCACGGCTTCACTGTAGAGGTGGGTATAGAGGAGATGGAGGACAACGGAAGCCCCATAGTAACTCTATGGGTGACGTCACTTGCCATTCATTTCACAGCCGTTGGCCATGTCCTCTGCAGAGCTTCCGCCGCTGGAGATCGGGTCAGATCGGCTTCCAAAAAAGGTGCGTATACTAATTTTTTTCTTTACAGGGACAGAGATGTTAGTGTTAGATCTGTGGTGTTTATAGATGCAGGGATATTAGTTTAAGGAAGGAGGAAGAAGAAAGAAAGAAGAAAGAAAGAAGAAAGAAGGAAGAAGAAAGAAGGAAGAAGAAAGAAGGAATAAGGAAGAAGGAAGAAGGAAGAAGGAAGGAGGAATAAAGAACACCTCACAGCTAGCAGGGATCCTCTCCCCCCCTGTCACGATGTAAATTAAAAAAAACAGTCGACCGGGGGTCCGCCTTCTCGGCCACGTCACTCATTCACAGTCCTCTGTGAATGGAAAACTACAAGTTTGTGGCTGGAAAACTACAAGTTTTTAGTTTCCAATGAACTGCTGATCACTGGTGCAATGCTAGAGGCTCCAGAAACAAAAAATAACAAATGCTATTTTTTTTTTTACCTGCAAAAAAAAAAAAAAAAAAAAAAAAAAAAAGGTTCATTCATTATTTTTTGTTAAAAGATGAACTTTTCCTTTAAAGGCCAAGTTCACTTTTTTTCCCCCCAAAACTCCGCTTCATAAAGATAGCCATACACTATGCAATCTGATTGTATATTGTGTATTTAGTGAGAAGGGTGATCACAGATTGATTGCATTTAATTTAAAAAATGTGCAGCTAGGAATGGGAGGGTAGATGATGCAGGGTGTGTGCTAAGGAGGTCAGCTGGTCAACTCCTTCCTGTGTCATGACCTACAGTCTGTAAGGACGTAAGACAGAAGCAATAGATACGTTTGGAATCATTGATGTAGGACAGTAAGGTACGCGTCTGTAGATTTAATGGAAAGCTTTGATATTTTTGCAAACAAAAGTACATGAATGCTATATTGGTGCATAGGAGACCTGGAATTTAGAAAAAAAAAAATTAAGATGAACTTAGCCTTTAAAGTGGTTATATACCTTTATTTGTAACTTTTACCTACAGGTAAGCCTATAATAAGGCTTACCTGTAGGTAAAAAAAATATCTCCTAAACCTGTAAGTTTTAGGAGATATTCCCCTCGCAATGAGCCGCTGACTGCAGCGGCGTATGCGCACAGGGGACTCTCGGCTGACAGCCTGGCAAACTCCGGAGCTTGCCGGGCAGAAGTCTCCCGCGCGCATGCGCGGGAGTGACGACATCGCGGCTCCGGCCACTCACAGCGCCGGAGCCGCGATACCCGGAAGACACGCCGAGGGGAGATGTCAGCTCCCTCGGCGTGGACCAGGTGAGATGCCGGCGCCTCGTTCTAAGGTAAGTATCTCATAATGAGCTAGTATGCGGTGCATACTAGCTCATTATGCCCTTTCCCTTGCAGGTGTAAAAAAAAAAAAAAAAAAAAGACAGCGGGTATACAACCGCTTTAAACCAGAGTTTACTGTCACTTTAATTTGTTTCTTTATATTCACCAACCTCATTGTCTAATTCACATTTATTTTTAGCCCTCCTGAGCAATCAGTACAAATATCTGTCTCCTCAATGGGTCAAATGTATAAAATGTATTCTGTATATATATATATATATATATATATATATATATATATATATATATAAAAAAAAAAAAAAAGAGGAAGGAAAGACCTGGGGCTCCTTTTCCTTGATTATTGAAAACAGACACTAATATTGTTACAGTCAAACTATTATTTTTAGCACATATCTCCTGATTACCAAATCCCTGAAATATGCGCAGTGTGTGAGATATGTACAGAACGCAGAGACTTTTGCTGGGTTACAGTACAACGATGGGTGGGTAACTTAGTAGGGAAAATGATGTCATGCATAGTGCTGGTGGGATAGGCCCTGGTTACAATTGCCAAGATTCATGTATTTCACGGTAAACTCCCCAGCCTGGAGCAATTCCTTCTATTCACAGCTTCACACAAGCCGTCTAGCAAGATAATACAGTGTGCAACACAGGAAATCCAACATAACTTTCTGCTTCCGGAGGATCCACACATCTCAACTACTATACTGAGAGACAAGAGAATTCCAGACGAACTTGTAGGTCTAAGTGCCTGAAAGTTGAGATGACTTCATTAAAGATTGTAAACCCTGTTACACCACTTGCACCTACAGGTAAGCCTATAATAAGGCTCGCCTGTAGGTACTGTTTAGGAGATATTTACCATACACGCTTGCGCCGACTACATCAGCGCATGCACACTGAAGAAACGGCCCACTCGAGCTGTAGGGCATCGTTTGAAAAGCAAGTCTGCCATAATGTGCTATTATACATACTAGCACAATAGGGCATAAAACTTCTGGGATCCCAAATGATAAAATATATATATATATATATATATATATATATATATATATATATATATATATATATATATATATATATATATATATATATATACACATATATACATACACATATACACACACACACATATACACACATATATATAAATATAAATAAAATGAATGAGAATTCCACCTTTTGCAAAGAACAAAACACAGGAAATAAATAAATGACCATATATTGCAAAAACAAGCATTTATTTTTTTTTTTTTTGCATTGGAGCCAGCAAAGCATTGCAAACACCATCAGTGGATGGCAGGTGCAATGCTTTGGCTCTTGCAGACTCGTCCTCCAGCTCAGGTTCATACCGAGGCATTTACCTTCGGGTAAAGATGAATTCTAGGTATAAACCAATGTACTATGCTTTAAGCATATGTTTGGAATCCCTCTAGATAGAAGCTGGAAATCAATGTAGCAGACATTGCTACTCCAGTGATCTCCACCAGTAACTGGGTCCTTGAGAAAGCTCCTACTGCACCATAGGTGTGGTGTATTTCCCAAAGGAGAACTACCCAGCTATGACATGCTGATCAAAGTGGCTTTACCGGTTTTGTTTTTTTTTTTTTTTAAATATACCACATGTGCCTGTTGGATAGGAAAAATTATTCTCTTTTAAATAAGCGGGTTGTTTTTCCAAAATTGCAATGGGATCATTAGTCGTGTTTTTAAGACTAGTAATCTGATTGGAAAACAGACACGGCATTGTTTTCTGCCACTTAATCTCGGCCAAACCTGTTTAGAGACTGACTTTTGGGACCCCATCACATCACTGAATGTGTTAGGGCTTGTTGACATCAGTTCAGTTGTGCTCATTTAGCCAGATTATTGCAGCCTCGACTCAAGGGCACACACACAAAAAAAAAATAATCGCTTTCTATCTGCCCTGTTCACATCACATCGCTCCCTTGTGGTGGGTTGCAGTGCGTTATGTAAAAATACAGATATGCCACATTTTTCTCCAAGGCGTCATCGCAGGTCACCTTGAGTCACCGTCGGTCTCCGCATTAGAACTAATGAAATGTGACTCTGACATTTCAATAAAGTTTTTTTTTTTTTTTTAAAAAGCAAAAAATAAAACACTAAACAGTAAATAGTGCCTTGCATTGGACCAATGCAAGGCAACACCCTCCGCCACCCGGACACAATGGACACCAGCTTTCACTTTGAAACAGCCCAAGCCTTTAAAGCTTAGTTTCTAAACCAGGGTTCTGTAGAACCATGTGGTTCCACCAAAGGTTGCTAGGGGTTCTTTGAGCAATTAGCAACTTCTCCCTCTCAGGTAAGTTTCCACTGACAACAATGATCTTTTTAGTCAACTGTAAGGCTTCACGTACACTGGACATTGTTTAACCTCTCATGAACGACTTAACTTGACAGCTAGAAACCGGCGTCTAAAAACATCCATTTAGCCGCGTTTGCATCTAGAAACGCTTGTAAAAACGCTTTTTTTTTGTTAAAATGAAACGTAAACATAAACGAAACGCTGCTAAATGCGAGTTACCACGTTAACAAGCTGTTACAGCTTCAAATGCCTCTGAACATCCGTCTGAACCCATTTTTTAGCATTCCAAAAAATGCCTCTAAACACAACTGCCTAGAAACGACTGGAAACGACCTGACTGCCCAAAAATGCAGCAAGCAATATTTTTAACATCACAGCGGAAGCGCAACAGACCAGTGTGAAGACATTTAAAGGGATGCATTTTTCTTGAGCTTTTCTTGCATTAAAATGGTGCCGATAATGGCCCACAATTAATTCATATTAAAGCGGAGTTCCACACAAAAATGAAACTTCCGCTTTTCGGAACCCTCCCCCCCTCCGGTGTTACATTTGGCACCTTTCAGGGGGGAGGGGGGTGCAGATACCTGTCAAAGACAGGTGTTTGCACCTACTTCCGGCATAGACTCCCATGGGAGTCTATGCTTCTTCCTGTCCCGACCGCACTGTCTGCTGGGAACACACAGCTCCCAGCAGAGAGCGCGGACCACTAGGGACGCGCAGCGCGACTCGCGCATGCGCAGTAGGGAACCGGGAAGTGAAGCCGCAACGCTTCACTTCCTGATTCCCTCACCTAGGATGGCGGCGGCAGCTGCCGAGAACCCAGCGGGTTCTCGGCGTCCCCTGCCGACATCGCTGGACCTCGGGACAGGTAAGTGGCAATGTATTAAAAGTCAGCAGCTGCAGTATTTGTAGCTGCTGGCTTTTAATATTTTTTTTTTTGGCGGTGTGGGTGAACCCCCGCTTTAATATAAATTCATTACATTAATTAAAAAGTAGAATATAATACAATTATATATAAAAACTAGAAAATGCATTTCCTGGAGAAAATGCGTGGGAATGCTGAATAGCATCTCCCTATCTGCTAGCTGTCTGTCCCCTGAACACACTGTAAAAAACATCTCCTCACTATCTGCCTGAGTGAGAGACAGTGTGAGAGAACCCTTCAAACAAGCCTTAAAGCGGGGCTCCATCCACATTTTTAACATTATCTCTATGCATTCTCTTCCTTGCCTAGATGCTGACATGCTGTGAAAAAAAATTTAAATCGCCGTAATTACCTTTTTTTTCTAATCTCCTTAGCACTTCCTGGTTTTCCTCCCATGGGAGTAGGCGTGTTTCTAACCTCTCCCAGACCTCCCACAGTCCCCTGGGAGCTAGTCACAGGCTTCCCAGCATGCATTGTGCAACAACGTCATCACAACATCTCGGTGAATGCTGGGAGCACAGCATTCACCGCATCCAGGAAATACATGCTTGTGGGCTTCAAATGCCCACAATGAAGATGGAAACCGCCTTCAGTGAATTTTATAAGTTATTCTTTACAACGAAATCGGACACAGGCGGACTTATTACACAGAACATGTGAGTAGATAATCATGAGAAGAAAAGTTTGTGAATGAACTCCAAAAAAAAAAACCATAGATAGGTGGACCCCCGCTTTAATAAATCCACAACAGTAAATGCTATCAAAACAGTGACTTCACCGTTGGAGACACACGGCCTTTATGAACGTATCAGTATAAAATTTATGTTGATAAACTTAAAAATGTGGGCATGCCAGCGATTTAAAAAAGAAGTTGGCTGTGCGTTTCGCTGGGAAACGTGAAGAATTTTATACAGGACAGTCAAAACTGAGCACATTGCCTGAAACTAGACAAAAAAAGTTGAAAAAGTCCCATCATTAGATGAAAGAGCTGAACATTTTAAAAGTTGAATGGTTTTAAAAGCTGAAAGTATGCAGAGCCAAAAAATGTACGGAATAAAATTAAAATTAATAATAATAATAAATAAAAAAAACGAACAATAGTGGGACTGCTGAAGCATTCCCACTAAATATATGTATATTTTTTAAAACGGCATCTTGAATCGGTTTGAGCACCAAAATTTCCATTAGATGCACCTCTAGCTAGCATATTGGTTCCTCCTTTACGTCTATAGCCATGTGTCAGTATACATTTCCATATCTCCAAACACATGCACAAACTGCACTTGTCACACTGGCACATAAAGCGACCCATGGTGAAAGACTCCGTGACAGGTGTTCACAGTGCAAACCTTACATGACCCAATGTGCTGTAATTAACATAAATCCACAAAGTACTGTATATGCAAAGAGGACAGAAATGCAAAACACAACACAGCCTGTATATTAAAAGAAAAAGGAGCCAGACAATTTGCTGTATTATTATTGTTATTATACAGGATTTATACAGCGCCAACAGTTTGCGCAGCGCTTAACAAAATAAAGGCAGACATTACAGTTACATTACAATTTGGTACAAGAGGAATCAGAGGGCCCTGCTCCTTAGAGCTTACAATCTAAAAAGGGAAGGTCAATTGATACAAAAGGTAATAGCTGTGGGGGGATGAGCTTATGGAAGTAAAACAGTGTATTAGTTAGAAGAAGGATAGGCTTCTTTAAGATGGGTTTTCAGGGATCGTCTAAAGATGGCTAGATTAGGGGACAGTCGGACAGATTGGGGTAGGGAGTTCCAAAGGATGGGAGAAGCTCTGGAGAAATCCTGGAGCGAGCATGGGAGAAGGTGACAAGGAAGCAGGAGGACTTGGGAGGACCGAAGAGAGCGGCTTGGTTGGTATTTTGAGACTAGGTTAGTGATGTAGCTGGGGGCAGAGTTATGGATGGTTTTGTAAATTATTGTTAGTACTTTGAATTTATTTTTCGTTGGTTGAGTGGAAGCCAGTGCAGGGATTGGCAGAGAGGGGTCGAAGACACTGACTTTTTGGTAAGGTGGAGGAGTCTTGCAGCGGAATTCATTATGGACTGAAGGGGGGAAAGTCTATGTAAAGGTAATCCAATGAGGAGGGAGTTGCAGTAGTCGAGGTGAGAGATAACCACAGAGTAAATTAGAAGCTTGGTGGTGTCATTAGTTAAAAAGGGGCGTATTCTGGAAATGTTGGAGGCTAAGGTGGCATGATTTGGGCAGGGATTGGATGTGGGCCTGAAAGGACAGTTCAGAGTCTAAGGTTACCCCTAACACCCTGGCATGTGGGGACGGACAGATAGATGTGCAATTGATCTTGACAGAGAAGTCAGGGGAAGGGGCACGTGGGGGAGGAAATATTAAGAGCTCGATTTTAGATATATTCAGTTTGAGGAAGTGGTTTGACATCCAGGCCGATATGTCTGTTAGTAAATCAGCGACGAGTGAGAAGACTGATGGGGTGAGCTGAGGGGCAGAGAGATAGATTTGGGTGTCATCAGCATATAAATGGTAGTGGAAGCCATGGAAGCCTATCAGCTGACCCAGGGAGGACGTGTAGATCGAGAATAGTAGAGGTACAAGGACATAACCTTGGGGGACCCCGACAGTAAGAGGAGTTGGAGAGGAGGAAGTGGAGTTGTAAATGACACTGAAGGTGCGATGAGATAGGTAAGATTCGAAACTAACGTAGAGCACAGCCATGGAGACCAAGCAAATTGAGTTTTTTGAGGAGGAGGGGGTGGTCAACTGTATCAAAGGCAGCAGAAAGGTCCAAGAGTAAGAGTACGGAATAATGACCGTTGGTTTTGGCTGTTAGTAAGTCGTTTGTGAGTTTTAGGAGGGCAGTTTCTGTGGAGTGCTGTAGCTCTTCAAATGAAAAAAAATGTCCTCTATATGCAACAGCAGGATAAAAGATCTCCACAATACATGGCTGCTCAGGTTTAGTATTCCTCACTGTGAAATCAAACATGGAACATTCAGCAGTAGTAGACTGAGTGAAGGTACACCTGAAAGTAGTAAAGTGAATAGAGCACTAAACAGTAAAGAAATAAAGAAACGTGGACAGAGGGCCGGCACGACAGGGGTTAAATGAGCTTGGGTCTAAAAGGGGTTTTTCTGACGTGTGAAAGAAAATATAGTTTCAAAACTTACTTGATTGGTGGGCCAAGTGGAAACGGGTGGAGCTGTGAGGGGTGGTCAGTCAGGGGGTCCCGGGAGGTTTTCATCAATCTATGTACACCACAAACTGTATGATTGAAACGGTTTCGATATTGCTGTTTTACTAACCTGTCAGCATATTGTATTAAATAGGAAACTTTCATTTTGTTAGCAAATATTAACAATTCTAACTACCAGCAAGAATAAGATGATCGACATCTTTTGGGAATGCCCTAAAATCCAGGCTTTTAGGCAGAAGGTGACTAGTACAGTCAAACAGCTCACAGGGGTTGTTGATGTGTCCGAAAATCCTGTTGCATACCTGTTACACCTGTCAGAGAGGCCCATCAGGAGGTATAAGGCCTTCCTTACTATTCAGTTGCTGAATGCAGCCAAGGCCTGCATACCATTGTGCTGGTGAGATGCTATTCCGCCCTTGAAGTCTCTTTGGTACACCAAAGTTAATGAACTAAAGGAAGAGGATCTTATGGCTATCCAGCAGAACATGGAAGAGATCTTCTGGGAGATCTGGAGACCTTGGTAACACTTTGTATCCACCGTAGCCTATCTCAGCGAGGTCTCTCCACCTGAGTGACAAGTAGTGCATGCAGATGCCCACCCTCAGGATACCCGTTACACTTCCCTTACCCTTTTTTTTTTTTTTTCCCTCTCTAACGTCTCCTTTTTTTTTTCCCTCTTTCCTCCCCTCCATTTAAACTTTTTTACCATTCTCACTCCCCCACCACCCAACCCGATATTCCTGTTATCCATACCATATGACCTTTAGTCCACTTAGAAACCTAGTTGGCAATATGTGGTGCCTACTCTCTTCCTGCTACGGTAGTCTTGGACATTGTTGTCTTTTTGTTATGGAAGGTACCCATTGCTCGTTTTTTTTTGTTTCATTTTCTTTTTTTTCCCTTCCGTATCTTGAATTATCTATGTTAGTATTACTTCTCGGTTTTTAAAAAACTTTTATGGCAGCTATATACTGGTATACCAGATTAATTGCCAGATGACAAGAACATTCATATGCCTTGTTCTCTCCATCAATTTACATTATGTGATGTTACAGTAACTCAGCTTGTTCTGTACTATGTCAAATGTTTTGCATATTTTTTTTGTTAGCCTAATAAAAGGAATTACAAAAAAACATTTTATCCAACATACAAGTCAACATGCCATGATCAAAATAGAAGGTCACTGCTGACCTACTTCTGAAAATGATAGGTAATCAACGGTCATGCCAATCCTCTGCCATTCTCAACCACAAACTATGGACATGTATGCAGAGAAGTCCATACTCTGCATTTTCATCGTAGGTAAGTGACTCAAGTATTGAAGCTGGGAGGGTCCATCATAACACCCAGGACACTAGCATTTTCAGGAGACATCAACAATGGAAGCACACATGTTTCTCTCTGACATTTCCCTTAAAAAGTTTCATTGTGAAATGTGCTAAAATTGCAGGGACGTGTCATATTTTCTTTTAACAAGCTCACAAATAAACATGACCTCACATAGCTACCTACTCATCCATGAAACAAGCAGCTTTACAGGAGAACACAAGGTTCTTTTAGCAGCTAAATAATGTTAAACAGCTGTAAGGTTAACAGCAAGCTATATAATTTTTGCGTGCTCGCATCTACTTGAGATTTACAATTTTAGTTTCAACTTAAGAGTAATATCCTGCTATCCAGGAACACTAGGAGTTACACCTACGTCCACAATGAACCATTGTGCCTGAAAAACAGCGGCTGACTTATGATATATGATGGAAGAGCTTGGCCTGTACTGTTCATAGCAGCCAATCAGGCCGTATTCACACTGATGCTTTAGGACAGCCTTTCCCAACCTTTTTACTCCATGGGGAGCCCCTAAAGTAATTTTCAGGTCTTGGGAAACCCTTCCTGAAATCAATTCATCTCAGGAAAATGGGAAAATGATTTGCATATTGGTAGTCAGTAGGAAGAATAAAACCCTTACAGTAGTGGTCAGCATGCCACCCTTACAAATAGTTAAAGCGGAGTTCCACAAAAAAATGGACCTTCCGCTTTTTGGAACCCTCCCCCCTCCGGCGTCACATTTGGCACCTTTCAGGGGGGAGGGGGGTGCAGATACCTGTCTAAAAAAAAGGTATTTGCACCCACTTCCGGCATAGACTCCCATGGGAGTCTACGCCTCTTCCCGTCCCCACCGCGCTGTCTCCTGGGAAACACACAGCTCCCAGGAGAGAGCGGGGACCACTTGGGACGCGCAGCGCGACTCGCGCATGCGCAGTAGGGAACCGGGAAGTGAAGCCGCAACGCTTCACTTCCTGATATCCTCACCTAGGATGGCGGCGGCAGCTGCCGAGAACCCAGCGGGTTCTCGGCGTCGCCTGCCGACATCGCTGGACCCTGGGACAGGTAAGTGGCCATGTATTAAAAGTCAGCAGCTGCAGTATTTGTAGCTGCTGGCTTTTAATATTTTTTTTTTTTGGCGGTGTGGGTGGACTCCCGCTTTAAGGAGATTTCTGGTGTCGTGCTGCTGGCTTTGCCATGTGGTGTGGGTCCTTCGATTATGCAGGCACCATCAAATGGGAGGTCAACCGGCCATAGCTCAAGGAACACCGTAACAAGCTCTGGAGGAACCCTAGTTGAGAATAACTGCTTTAGGGTATTGTGCGGTAAACAGCGTATTATCACAGTGCATTTTAACAGAGGATATAATATGCATTGCAGTGCCATCCGCTTAACACATATGCAGTAAAGTGCACCAAAACATTACATTGCATTACCAAAAATGCTGCATCCAGGTGTGCATTTCTTGCGTGAGCTGCCTTAATGCAAGCGCCCCATATGGCATGAAAACGCTTTGTGTCAACACATGTGTATTTACTCAATGCCTAGTGGGGAAGGAATCTAAGATTTAAGGTTTGTTAGTGGAGTCAAATGGATAATAGTTTTTGACTATTGTGATGACTTTGAAGAAGCAAGATGGAAATTCTTTCTCCAATGAATGTATGGTTTTTGTACAGGAAAATCCTACATATTGTAACGTGTATGTTCTAGGCACAAAAGTATCCAGTTTATGACATGTAGGACTCAATGATGCCAAGATCAAATGGTCTGACAAACATTTTTTTTCAGAATCTCTGAATGAACACTTGAACAGAATTATAGATTCCTGATTTAGGCTACATGCACATTAGCGGTTTGGTTTTGGGTGCCTAGGTGGCTCAGGTGAAGCCTTCAATCCTACTATCAGCAGCTTTCAAAATCTATGACAGGCCGAAATACATGGTAGCTGGATGCTGTACTCTGCAGTACTCGAGTTTAGGGCCCTATTCCCTGAACACAAAATTTCTGTGTTTTAAGCATACGTCCCTGAATGTATATGGCCCTAAACACGAGTACCACTCAGTACATTTAAGACTCTCAGACACTGACAGGCTGCTGGCAGCGGGGCTGGACACTGCACCTTTGCCTGGTGGGCACCCAAAAACACCAGGATTTGATGCATATTGGCCAAACCACACATGCACACGAGAACATAGGATGCCCACAGTGGCTGATCTGAAGATAGCTAGGGAGAATCTGTCCAGCCCCTGCAACATCTGCTCTGGACTAGATTCTATGGCCCACACATATGGTCAAAAATAGTTCTTTTCTGCAGAAGAAAGGGAACAAAACAAATGTTGGCAATGAAAATCGAAACACTAGAAAAAAAACTAAATAATAAACAAATAATAACAAGCATTTCTGATCCTCACAATCCGACGTTAGTTGCCGCTCAAGCATTTAACATGAATTCCAACCAAAATTAACACACCTTTGAGATTCCTTTGGAACAGTTTCCTATCACTAGTTTCATGTCTTCTGTCCCAACTCCCACAGGGTCATAAATAAAGATGTTACTCATTTGTAACTGGTTTACCCAGTAATTTGAAGAAGAGATATAGATCCATAATTTGACTTTGTAATCACTGGGTTTCCTGGTAATTTGCGCTTACATTATGAAGTATGGAACTATCATTTGAGTTCGTAAATCGCTGTGACAGATAGGCAGATCTGAAAATTCTGGTGATGGTCTGTGATCAGCACATGACCCAACTAGCAATCAAAAAATGAAAAGATCAGTTTGAATAGAGGTGACTGGACATCCTCCAACCAGGAAATGAGGCAGGCATCTAACTTGTTGGACCTTCGAATGCACACTGAGCAGTTGAGGAAAGTAGAGTAGTCTGTGCAACGGTGCAAGACCGAAGAGAAGACCGGAGTTCAGCTTTAATGGCTTCTTACAAGTTCTTATGGGTCATTTCACAATGTTCACAGTCCGCATCATTGGAATAGTCGAGTGTGAAGTCAACAGTGGTACAGAGCACCTCTTTCCACATAGTCTTATTTTCTGTCTCAAGATGTTTTTATTAAGTTCTAAAAGATACAAAGCAATGGCTTGGTACCATTATAAAAGGACTTGCCATTGGCCAAGGGTACAGGTAAAGACCATTACTACCCAAAAATCAAATTGTGGCCACAGCAGAACCCATGCAGGTAAGTGAAAAAGAGACATGATGGCCAGATCGGATGAGGAATGTGGCCTGCATGACCACACGTGGGCTCAGTACATGGCGGGACCACCCATACATGTGATTCATCAATGTCCCAACTCTGTTGGGGTAAACCAACTGCCAAGTCATTGTCGTCTCGAAGAATAACAAAATATACAGAAGAGTATGAGCCACAAGACAAGAAAAAGAGACGAAAGACAAGGTAAAGAAGAGGAAAAGGGTGGGGAATATAAGTGAAATGGGGCCTAGATGCAGGAGGAGCCCCCTAAATTACTGGAGTATCCAGAAATTATTAAGGATTGGGTGGATTTTATACAGCCACAGCCTTATTTTCAACATGTCTTGGCAATGTACAGGCGTCTATATAATGGATACTTCATCACAGTCATCAAAGCCCTGGCAGCAAAGAACCATCATTAGTAAAGAGCTGAGGTTGAAGGCGTTATTGCAGCTCTCATAACTTGGAATCTACTGGCTATCATTCAGCTTTGCAAATGAAATAATTACTGTTGCCCCTAGCTAACTGTCATGTACAGAAAAGGGATATGCTGACTGATGGGCAAAGCAGACAGTTGCCCGAGACTCTCCAATATGGGGGCCTCTTGTCTCCTGATCACCATCACATTTACAGAAAGCACTGAAGATTTAGATTGTATTTCCCTTGTATATCCATACCCTATAGAAGAGGTTCTCAACCTTATGGAGACCAGGGTCTGATAAATTCTTTCAAAGCCCTCTATGCCCCAAAGGAAAAAAAAAAAAGTTAATTCTCACACAATTACAAAAAAAAAAAAAAAAAAGGGAATATAAAATATGTATTGAAATGCTGGAGGGCTCTGGATATGGGTTCAGGGTATCAGCAGCTGGCTTCCGGGCCCTGTAAAGAATAGGGTTTCTGGAGGGAGCTGGGGGCAACTGTGGGGGATGGGGGGCTCTTCTAGAGGCTGGGGGCTTAGAAAAGGCACTGTGCGAGACTTTTGGAGATCTGATGACTCTGCAGGAAATCTAAGGGGCTGGGACACCTCTGTGAGAGGATGGGCAACACTATGGGGGGGCTGAGGGCTCTCAGGGGGCCTGGAAGCACTGTGGGAGGTCAAGGGGCACAGTGGGCCAATATGAACTGTGAGAGGTTAGTCTCTGCAGCTGCCTGGAGGCCCAAAAGGAGGGAGGCCATGGCCTGGTGGTTGAGATACACTGCCTTGTTGTGAATGAAACTATAACAGCTGTTCCTAAGCCACTTCTATTAGCCAGAAAAAGATGTGATCACTCAGTTTTTGCAATATCTACGCCGGGGGTCTTTTACACCATATACATTGTGATGAATAAGTGGTTTCTTAAATAGTAAAAGGCTATATGACCATTTTCATTGCTGTAGCTCACTAATAAAAAAAAGTGAAAAGAGCCTTCCCTTGATTGGAATGTGTCACCATAACATCACCTATTACTCTATGTACTCTGAGTCCTGGAAGACTGGCACGTGCTATTTACATTCCACTAGAAATTGGCTCCAAAGAGAAAAAGGTATTTTATTTGCAAAATATCTCAGTTACCCAACTTCCCCACCCCATGAATGGAACAGAGACTAAAAATGTTCAGAAAATTATTTAAACTTAGTTTAAACTGGATGTACATTTGTCTTGCTAATGTCATATACACACATATATGACAATATATATATATATATATATATATATATATATATATATATATATATATATATATATATATATATTTTTTTTTTTTTTTCTTTTTTAATTTATATTAATTCTGGTTTTTATTGCTTGTCCCGAGTAATTGGATGCCAAGACCTGCTGAAGTATACACCAAACTAGAGCTGCACGATTCTGGCCAAAATGAGAATCATGATTTTTTGCTTACAATAAAAAGATCATGATTCTGGTGATGTAAAATCTTTCACATTATACAAAAAAAAAAAAAAATGTGCTAACTTTACTGGTTAAATTTTTTTTTAATTCATTAAAGTATTTTTTCCCCAAAAAATTGCATTTGAAAGACCGCTGCACAAATACAGTGTGACATAAAATATTGCAACAACCACCATTTTATTCTCTAGGGTGTTTACCAAAAAAAATATATGTTTGGGGGTTCCAAGTCATTTTCTAGCAAAAAAAAAAAAAAATATTTTAACTTGAAACCAACAAATGTCAGAAAATGGTTTAGTTTAGATTTTTCACTTACACAGGAAGTCTATTCAATTGACAAATTGTTACAATGTTTATACTTAAGTTCAACTGATAAAGAATGTTTTGTTTCTTGGCAGACTACCTGGTTTTTCTCTTCCTTTCTTTTGAGGGCTGTGGCTTCAGAAGAGCAGAGAGAATTCTTTGTATAGAAAGAATTGTGAAACACTTTAGTCAAGATCGCGATAACGATTCTTGACGATTAATCACGATAATGATTCTTGACGATTAATTGTGCAGCTCTACTCCAAACCCCAACAGTCCATAAAATGCATTCAAAAGTTTAATCATTTTAGTGTAAAACACAAGAGATCCTGACTGCCGAAGATGTCTGAATACACAGAAAGTGGTGCAAACAGCGGCAGCCATGACGGCATGAAAAGTCTGCTCACCTATATCAACAATCAGATTTCTGTTAAAGTGGAGCAAAAAAGTCCCACGCACTTACCTCTGTGTCAATGGACCCATGCCCACGAGGTCCCTTAATGCCATTTTCTCCCCTGCCTCTTCCACGTGTCATTCTTGACCATGTTGATTGGCTGGTGCGGGATGACATCACTCCCACGCATGCACAGAAGAAGTGCAGTTATCCCAACACACAGGCACTGTGCCAGAACGTAAACAGAGCTGCGCATGTACAGCTCAGTGTACATTCTACAGAAGACTATAAGCAGGCTTAGTTTATTGCAGAGGGACATTTACTAAAACTGGTGGACCCAATCAGCTAACTTCAGCTTGCTCAATTAAGCTTTGACAATAAAATCTGGAAGCCGATTTGTTTCCATGCAGACTTGCACCAGATTTTGCACTCTCCAGTTTTAGTAAATCTCCCCCTGCTTGTTTCTTCTGCAATAAAGAGTCTGCCTGCTCCTATTTTTTTTTTTTTAATTTAAGACTTGTTCCACTTTAAAGATGCATTCCATGGAGTTTATTGCATAGTTACATGAGTCCAGCATGAATTAATGCAAGCACACATACGCCATATATGTATATATGTCATCAAGGTGGTGACATCACAATCTGCACCTTGTCTAATTAGAGAACATCTTGTATTCATTGCGAAAACACTCACCCACTGTACTTTATCTATGTTGAGCAGTCACCCGAAGATAGGAAGTGTGTTAGGACCACAGAATACCTCTCCCTTTCCACTTCTTGATAACATAGGACAGGGGTCTTCAAACTACGGCCCTCCAGTTGTTCAGGAACTACAATTCCCTTCATGCCTAGACATGTCTGTAAATGTCAGAGTCTTACAATGTCTCATGGGATGTGTAGTTCCGCAACAGCTAGAGGGACGTAGTTTGAAGACCCCTGACATAGGGGAACATAGGGGAAAGTGTTCTATAATTCCACAGAGATCACAGAGAACAGATAACAGTCAGCAAAGGCCCAGGATGCCATCACCTCAAAAGACTTCCGGCAGGAACGGTGCATATGTTTTGCACTTAAAGGAGAAGTATGATCCTACTTCTCCAATGAATCACATGAGTGCCCTTAGTTCTGCACTCCTGTGACCCGTTTTCAGCCCACAGCAGGCTAAAGTCCGATGTCGGCTAATGTCACTAAGCCGGTTCAGGCGCTGGATCGATCCCGACTTTACAGTTGGGATCCACCCGCATGTCTGGACCGGCAACTGGCTCAGCCTCTCAGCGAGCCGATGGTAGACTAAGCCAGCCCCTCCACTCCTCCACAGTCCGGTGCTCCAGTGAGCGCTGAAGGGGCCGAGCAGAGAGCCTGTGACCGACAATCACAGCTCTCTACTCAGAGCAGAGGGGGAGAACAAATCAATCAGCGTTGTCTGATCGATCAGTTCTCAGTGCAGAGCCCCCGGGGGACAGATGCAGTATCGGATCGATGCTGCATCCATCTAGGCGAGTATAAGGCCTCATGCACACTGAATGTTTTTACAGCTGTTTTTGGCTTCAAATGTTTTTTTACACAGCCAATAAACTCCCCAGCATGTTATCCTATGTGTCCATGCACACATAGTCTGTTAGCAGTTTTTGGCAGAGGCGTTTTCTAGCTGGAAAAAAAAAAAAAAAAAACAGAACTAGTGGGTTTTAAGAGGAGTTTTTCAATTGCAAAAACGCTCAAACTCTGAAAAAAGCCAAAAACAGCTTAAAAGCACCAAAAAACATGGCTATTCGGCGTTTATCAGCATTTTTGAGCCATAAGCTTTTATGGGTGTATAGTTTTACTAAAAAACGCTGAAAAACACTACTAGTAAAATGCTGAAAAACTCTCTCTACAGCTACAACTTTCTACAGCTAACATTACTGGCTTTTTTTATAACGTCCAGTGTGCATGAGGCCTAAATGTTTTTTCCCCTCAATCCCATACTTCTCTTTTAATAAACAGGTCAGTGGTGGCCCATCTATTAAGGGCGCCACCCCCTATATGAAATGGATAGCATGAATCTATCCACGGCTGCTGTGGCCACCACCTATTGTGTCCGGTCACATGAATTACAGTGGTTTTTTTTTTTTTTTTTTTTTGAAGCACCTGATTAGGCTCTAATAGACTTCAAAATAGAGTGGGCTCGGGTCGCAGAGAATGCGCTCTGATCCCACCCAGGTGTGTTGCAACCGCGAATGAATATTCGCGGCTACAACACTGATCCGCCTCCCGGCCAATCAGGAAGCGGGTATGATACCAGTTTTCTGATTGGCCAAAACATCAGGCACCTAGCATCTGGAGGAGCAGAGAGGAGACGCACCTCGGAAGCTGCTCCAGGAGAGGACACCGGAGCAGCTTTTCCCAAGCCCACCACGCTTAAGGACAGGGGCGAAGGTGCTGGAAGATGGCCGCATCAGCTCCACACTCCATAAAGACCTGAACGCTGCTCTCACCGCCCGCATCCAAGGATTGACCGGCAGACAGCGGGTGGGGGTTTGCTGGGGGTGTTAGTGGGGGGGGTTGTTTGGCGCCCCACCCCAAAAAAAAAACCCCACCAGCCGCCACTGAAGCAGATATAACAAAATCCTTCCAATTATATATTTAAGAGATCAAAAAGGGAGAAAATAAGAGAAGTTCAACATTAAGGTTTATATGCTTTACTGAAGCACAAGACAGCAACAGACAGCAACCGATCAATCTTGTTCTGACCTTTTAAGTTTTATCACTCCAACCTATTATTCACATAGGGAGCAGGAAGCTGTGACAGCACCACTAAGGGATCAGGACCACTTCTTTGTTATGATGACATGTTCAGTTTTAATTAATAAAGTTTTTTGCTCACCCTCCCTAGCCCCCTCCCAAGCTAATCTACCCTAGTATGCGCCCAGGGACGACTGCTCAAAATGAAGACTGCTTGCGTTCTGGGCATTCGTCCCTAAGCGCATTCATCACTAAGCGCAAGTACCACCTAAACGTAAGTACCACTAGGTGCACCATCCAGCCACAGTAACTTTCAGCCTATTAGGGGCTTTAAGAGTTTTTACCGGCTGCTAGCATTGGGACTGGACAGTACGGAGGTCCTTTCCACCCACACCAAAACGCTGGAATCGCATGCACCAGAGATAAATGTCCAGTGTGCACGAGGTCCTAAGAAGCAACTCTAACGCCGTGTACACACGGGTGGACTTTTCGAACAGACTGGTCCGACGGCACGAATCCGTCTGACAATCCGACCGCTTGTGGGCTTCATCGGACCTGCAGCGGACTTTTTCGGTCAAAAATCTGACGGACTTTTTATTTGGAACATGCTTCAAATCTTTCCGACGGACTCGAGTCCGGTCGAAAAATCCACTCGTCTGTATGCTAGTCCGACGGACGAAAACCGACGCTAGGGCAGCTATTGGCTACTGGCTATGAACTTCCTTATTTTAGTCCGGTGTACGTCATCACGTACGAATCCGTCGGACTTTGGTGTGATCGTGTGTATGCAAGTCTGTTCGTTCAAAAGTGGAAAGACCGTCGGAAAGACAGTCGAACCGTTGATGCCGAAAAGTCCACCCGTGTGTACACAGCATAAGAGAAAGTAGAAGCAATTAGTGAATCTAATGGAGGAGAAA
Source organism: Aquarana catesbeiana (assembly GCF_042186555.1). Lineage (NCBI taxonomy): Eukaryota > Metazoa > Chordata > Amphibia > Anura > Ranidae > Aquarana > Aquarana catesbeiana. The sequence goes on along the minus strand of NC_133326.1, from coordinate 54,930,279 downwards.
AAAGGGAACCCTACACACAAATACACCAGCCTGGATGCCAGGAACATGTATCCTCTACCTCATGGCAAGCGTTGGGTCTCAGGCCTTATCCATTATTTCCTAAGTAATACTACAAGGACAATACAGAGATCAAGAGACACAAAATTCCTCCATCGTAATCCTGCTCTCTTGTTCAATGTGTGAAATGATGGCCAATCCTCAACCACACACACCGTCAGCGGTTCTGTCCAGGCAGTAGAGGAGTTTTCTGCAAGAACTTCACATGATGACATCTTCTAGATTATTCTGTAGCACACAGGAAAAGTGCTCAGTGCTAAAATCAGAGGGTGATTCATTCAACTTTTCCGAAGCTTCTCCTCTAAATTACAGTGCCTATTAAAGTGGTGCTTTTACTATTCGACTTGTACATGCAGGATTTACAATGTCGCTGTCAAGCATAATAACTACATACAAGAACACATTGCACAATAATAATGATGGGGTACTTGGAAAGAGAAAAGGTTTTGCAGGGAAAATTGAACATTTTACAGAACATAATCTGTTACCACAATAATTTAATTTAGTCTAAAAAACCCTTCTCAATTAAAATACAACAGATCATTAAAAGCCACCTAAAGAGAAGTCCCCTTAAATGAAAGCCACATAGCAGAATCAGAAAAAGATGCAGAAAAAAAAGGAGTAATGTGCAAGCTCATCTGGACCCTTGGCCCTCATATTATACAATTATGTTGTCTACCCATCACATCTAATGCGATTTCCAGGTATGATCTGTATTGCAGTCTTACAATGGTCCAGCTTGGCACAAAATATACATCTCATACCCGATAGGTCGCTGGGGAAGCTGCCAATCACTAGTATTTGGCACTACTACAGTGATAGCCTTCCAGGTCCTGTGATGAGTGGCGTTCTTTGATTGGACGAAGTGGAGGTCATGACATCTCCCTCCTCTCCACCTTGTCCAACCAGGGAACACCTTGTGATCATCAAAAAATGGAGGCAGTGCCAAATAAGTGACTTCTTCTTGGTCAGTGCACAGAGGGGAAGCTGCAAAATTAGAAAAAAAAAAAAACACCCAAACACATTAAAGTGTACTTCCAACCAAAAGTGTAACTTCCGCTTTAAGGACTCCTGACTCCCTGACCACATTTGGCAAAAAAATTGTTTTTTGGGGGGGGGGGGGTACCCAATTTTGCCAGGTACCCAGCTCCCACTTCCGCTCATGGTGCAAAGCCGAAGTTCTCCTCTCCCCACTCCCTCCCTGCACTATTCTGGGACATGTCACAAGTCCCAGAAGATTGCCCAGCCATTCAGAAAACGCAGCGCGACTCGCGAATGGGCACCCGGCTGTGAAGCCACAAGCTGTCACAGCTGGGTGCCCACACTTGCAATGCCGGCGCCGCGGAGAGGAGAAGGAGAGAAGCGAGGCTTTGGGCGGCCGCATTGCTGGACCGTGGAACAGGCGAGTGTCTGTTTATTAAAAGCCAGCAGCTACAATTTTTGTAGCTGCTGACTTTTAATAAACACTGAAATGAGTGGAACTCAGCTTTAAAGTGGTGTTCCGGCCAAAATTATAATTTTTAAATAAAAATACCCCTATAATACACAATCCTAATGTATTCTAGTAAAGTTAGTCTGTAAACTAAGGTCTGTTTTGTTAGTTTATAGCAGTAGTTTGTTATTTTATAAACTTACAGCAGGCCGTGGCCATCTTAAGTGTGGGCATCTGAAGCCAGACTGTATTTCTTCCTGGATCTCATCCTTGCAGATCTCGCACATGCTCAGTGCAGCACAAGCAGTGTAATAGGTTTCAGGTCAGGTTTCCATAGCAATGGCAGTATCAGAGGAAGTTGCTGCCCCTTCCCAGAAGGCACTGCAAACAGGAAATGATGTGATGGGCCGCGGCCAGGGAGGAGGAAGTGAAAAATGAATACAGCAGATATACAGTAGGTGCTGAGAAAAAAAAATTTTAAATATCCAATTCGTTTACAGTGCACAGTTTAGTGAGGGATGCTGAAGAGTTGTAAAAGTGGGTGGAACTCCACTTTAAGTACATTTCTCTACAGTCTACAACATGAACACACTACATTAAAAAAACACTGGAATTATGAAAATAAAGTTTGATCATTTTCATCCTTCCAGAAATCCAGTGAACTAATAACGTCTGGTGCACTCTGCCACTGGCTGCACTGATAGTAGACTTGACCTGACCTGACCCAACAAACTTTGAACCATGAACGTGGTTTTCGTTCTGGGGAAAAAAAAAAAAAAAAAAACACATACGTATTGTAACGAATGAAACATGTTTAATATATCTGGGATTCTATTCAGGTCTGTACAAAATTTTAAAGGGCTTTCAACTGAAGTTAGCCGACTTAACAATGTACAAAAAAGCGTGTCCTGACAAACGATTTTACTGAATTTCTGTGCAATTGTTCGAATGAAAACCCAACCGTGTATGGCCAGCCCAATGCAGCCACCACATCTAAAGCAAGCCATAGATGAATCGAAATTTGGGCAGTTCAGCAGGAACCAGCCGAATTTCAATCCATCTGTACGGATCCACTTCAGTTAGAGCTGCACGATTAATCGCCAAGAATCGTTATCACAATATTTTTCCCCGTTGTCATCTTGACAAAAGTGTTTCATGATTCTATCTATGCAAAGAATTCTCTCTGCTCTTCTGAAGCCACAGCCTTCAAAAGAAAGGAAGAAAAAAAAAACGGGCAGTATGCCAAGAATCACAACATTCTTTAGCAGTGGAACTTAAGTATAAACATTGTAACAATTTGTCAAAGGAATAGACTTCTTGTGTAAATGAGGGAAGTTTAACCACTTAAAGTGGTGTTCCATCCTAAAAAAAAAAAAAAATGCATGACCATGCCTAAAAAAAAAATAAAATAAAAAAAAAACATTTGGAATTTTTTTTTTTAACTTACCTCTAAATGCCTGTTGCTAGGGGGTCCCTCGTAGTCTGCCTCTTTCAGTGCCTGGGCTGGTGACATCACTTCCCCCTCGGCACGGGAAGGACTCGGCTCTGTTCCCTCCCACTTGTCAATCATCTGGGACCCATTACAGGTCCCAGGTGACTGAGCGGCCAATGACGGTGCGCGGAGGGGGAGACGAGCGGGGCTTCGATCCCCCACATCGCTGGACCCTGGGACAGGTAAGTGTCCAATTAAAAGTCAGCAGCTGCAGTATTTGTAGCTGCTGACTTTTATTTATTTTTTTTTTTTTTAATGGGCCCTCCTCTTTAAACACTAAACCTTTTTCTAACATTTATTGGTTTCAAGTTAAAATCTTTTTTTTTTTGCTAGAAAATGACTTAGAACCCCCAAACATTGTATATATTTTTTTAGTAGAGGCCCTAGAGAATAAAATGTTGGTTGTTTAAAAAAATAGTTGCTGCAGTCAAAGATAAACTCCTCCACTGGATGAAAGAAAAAACTAAATGAATATAGTGTTGACTGCGCTACCCCAATGTCATAACATTTAAATACACCATTCCTTATTCAATTGTGAAATGAATATAACTGGCCAAAAATATTTGTGCAATGGTAAATGATTGGTTTCACACACTATCAATCTTCAATCAGTTCATATCCATAAAGGACAAACAAACACTAAATATATCTTAACATAACACCAATATAAACATGCAAAAAAATTGTAGTGTCCAATTCTTATTACGGTAATAAAGTGCAGTGTGCCAATCTACACAGAGGTCCTCGTGTGGACTATCCTCTTGTGAATTTGATATTCCTATGCCCTTAAATTATTCGTCCACAATATCTTGTGACAATTTCACCACTTCAGTGACTACACCACCACCACAAGGATTGGCTACTCACCAGATGCTGGCATAAATGCGCCTTTGGTTCATTAAGAAGGGATAAGCACTCCACTTGTAATATTTAGCCTTGCTGACCCCAATAGACTATGGGCATATATTATCCATCCTCCTCATGCCGTATGCTTCCTATGCCGCCGTGCGGTGCAAGCCTCATTTGCACCCAGTTTGCGGTTCAGACCTAGTTTTCGTCCTGCCGTAAGTGACGTAGTGTGTATTTCCCAGCAGCCTCCGGGAAATTAGGCTGCTGGGAAATACACACGACGTCACTACATCACGACGAAAACGAGGTCTGAATCGCAATCCAGGTGAAAACTAGGCTTGCACCACACGCCGGCATAGGAAGCATACGGCAACATCTTTACACCCATTCTAACTGCTGGAATAGCTTGGTGCCGGCTTACGGGCACTACAAAATGTGAGTTCACAGTCTCTTTTTCAACTAATTTTTAAATAAATAGTGCAAATATACTGCGCAATGATCGCTGTCTGTTTTTTATGAGGAGGATGGATAATATATGCCTATAGTCTATTGGGGTCAGCAAGGCTAAATATTACCAGTGGAGTGCTTATCCCTTCTTAATGAACCAAAGGCGCATTTATACCAGCATCTGGTGAGAGGCCAATCCTTGTGGTGGTGGTGTAGTCACTGAAGTGATGAAATTGTCACAAGATATTGTGGACGAATAATTTAAGAGCATAGGAATATCAAATTCACAAGAGGATAGTCCACACGAGGACCTCCTGTGTAGATTGGCACACTGCACTTTATTATAAGAATTGGACACTACAATTTTTTTGCATGTTTATATTGGTGTTATGTTAAGATATATTTAGGGTTTGTTTGTCCTTTATGGTTATGAACTGATTGATAGTGTGTGAAACCAATCATTTACCATTGCACAAATATTTTTGGTCAGTTATATTCATTTCACAATTGAATAAGGAATGGTGTATTAATGTTATGACTTTCGGGTAGCGCAGTCAAAACCAGTAAAGTTAGCCCGATTTTTTTTGTATAATGTGAAATATTTTATGTTACAAGAATCGTGAGAGAATTGTGATCTTTAGTCTAAGCAAAAAAAAAAAAAAAAATTGTGATTCTCATTTTGTCCAGAATCGTGCAGCTCTAACTTCAGTACAACCAGCTGATCAGGGTTTTTTTTGGTATGATCACTGCCGCTGGATAAAGCAAGCAGCAGTGATTATTGTATTGTGACAGCAGGGAAACCTCCCACAATGGCTCCGTTAGAGGGATTCCCATCAACACTGATGGCATAGATGTGGGTATTGAGTGATTTTCTTTCCTTCAGTCTGTGGTTAAAGAAAAGAAAATTACATAATGTATGGCCAGGCTAAGGACTGCCAATCTGCAATACAATACATTTTTGTTCTTGGGTTTAAATACACATTAAAGCGGAGTTCCACACAAAAATGGAACTTCCGCTTTTCGGAACCCTCCCCCCCTCCGGTGTCACATTTGGCACCTTTCAGGGTTCACCCGCCCACCCCGAGTCCCGCTCACCCCTGACATTACGCTGAATTCTGACAGCTGGTCTCTGCATTCAGTTACATATAGCGTAACTGAAACTGATAAATCAGCTCAGTGTGAAACCAGCCAGTTCCAACCAGTGCTACTTGCCAGTGCCAACCAGTACCAACTGCCAGTGCCAATCAATGCCAACCAGTGCCAACCAATGCCACCTGCCAGTGCCAATCACTACCACCTGCCAATGCCAATCAGTGCCACCTGCCAGTGGCAACCAGTGCCTCCTGCCAAAAATAGAAAAATCGGCTTAAAATATAGGCCCCAAAAATCGGCATCACATATCGGCCATCGGCCAGGCTGATTGCTAAATATCGGCATTGGCCAGAGAAAAACCCATATTGGTCGACCTCTAGGAAGGGATTGGGTGCAGTTCTGCTGCGGAGGCAGTCCTTGTTGCCAGGAGAACTGTCATTGGCCACTGCTAAAACCAATCACAGTCCTGCTAGCCCCACCCACCATTTGGAGGAAGATGACAATCTCAGAAAGAAGGGATTTCTTTCAGGTGACAGTTTGTGGAATTACTGTTGAGCTTCTGGGAACTTTGTTGAAATTATTCCAGAACCTTTGTGTCACTTACTACTGAACCCCTCTGTCCCTTTAAGCCACAGCCAGTATTCAGCGCAATGAAAATCACACCCAACCACTTTTTCTCAGCTGCGGGGGCCCAACTTTTGATCCTGTACACAAGCCCACTGCTTTCAGAAAATACCCCTGACCTGAGCCCATCATTGTGTATCCATTCCATATGCTTGTATGTGACATCCCATACATCACATGGGTTGGATGCGAGAGGTGGATCAGCAGGATGTGTGTGTCAGGACAGGTAGATGTGTCTCATCTCGGCTTCCTTTCACCACTCTGCATATCATAGATGAGAAGAGGGTACAGCGTTGGGGAAAACGAGCAGGAGGGGTTCAGAGGTGGAACAGAAGAGTAGGAGGGTACAGTCATGGGCCAGATGAGCGGGGGGGGGGGGTTCAGTGTTTGGGCAGAAAAGTAGGGGGTAGAGCAGTGGGGCAGATGTTAAAGGAGGTATTGGTGGGGCAGGAGAGCAGGGGAAACAGAGGTGAGATAGATGTGCAGATGGTACATTGGTGGGGCAGATGAGAAAGCGGGTTACAGTGGTGCAGCAGATGGGTTCAGTGTTAGGACAGATGAGAAGGTGATTCAGTAGTAAGACAGAAGAGCATGGGGGTACAGCAGTGGAGCAGATGTGCAGGGAGGTACATTGATGGGGCAGATGAGCGGGGGGGGGGGGTTACAGTGGTGGGGCAGATGTGCAGGGGGTACAGTGATGGGAGGGATGAGAAGGGGGTTCAGCAGTGGGACAGAAAAGCAGGGGGATGCAGTGGTGGGACAGATGAGAGGGGTGGGGGGGGGGGGTCAGTGTTGGGTCAGAGGAGAAAGGAGGTACATTGGTGGGACAGATGAGCAGGGAGTTACAGCGGTGGGGCAGATGTGCAGAGAAGAAAAGAGTTACATCGGTGGAACACATGAGCATGAGCAGGGGGTTACAGTGATGGGGCAGAAGAGTAGGGGGGATAGAGGTGGGGCAGATGTGCAAGAGGTACAGTCGTGGGCAGAAGAGAAAGGGGGTTACAGTGGTGGGGCAGATGAGCAGATAAGTTCAGTGTGAGGACAGGTGAGAAGATGGTTTAGTGGTGGAGCAGATGAGCAGGGAGGTACAGTGGTGGGGCAGATGTACAGGGGGGGTACAGTGGTGGGGCAGATGTACAGGGGGGTACAGTGGTGGGGCAGATGAGCCAGGGGTTACAGTGGTGAAACCGATTTGCAGGGGGAGCAGTGATCTGAGGTTGGAAGGTGCATAAATTGGGGCTCATCTGAGTTGTGGAGTAGCATGAATTGGGGGCTGATCTGAGGTGTGAGAGTGCAGGATGTTAATTTCTCACTACTCAAGTAGTTTACAGCATTTACTTTATAAAAAATCCTTTTCGTGATTGAGAGTGTGAAGTTGACATTTTTGTTATAAAATCGGCACTCTCAATTTCTTTGAAAACATTTTTCGGAACACTGTGCTCAATAGGTTGCCTCCCCCTGACTTAGGGAGAGGAGATGGAGGAAATACATCACACAGCCTCCTCTGTTCAGTACATCTTCCACACGTGTGCTGCAGACATCCAGAAAACAGAAAGCCCTTGCACTGCCTGAATGGGGGCCTCCAAGAGAGTGACAATGAGAGCCGTGGACAGAAATATAGGCAGAGCTGTTTCCAACATGTAAAATGCAGCCTTTGTGGTCATCAGCCTGACCCTGGCTACACTACCAAGGTACTGACCTCAACCTACTATGCAGGAGGGTAGTTTAGGCTTCATTGGCTGCATGCTTTTTCCTGCTCGTAACTTAGAGAGACCAGGTATAAAGGATGACAGCCCAATCAGCTGTACCTCTAAACCTCCATTCACACATCAGTGTGAGTGTAGCCAGGCGATTTAGAGGCCTCTTTTGCATGACTTGTGGTTTTGGACCAGAACCATACTTATTTGACTCCATAGACGTTTAAATTAAAGAAGTCCAGCCTGAGCTCGTTTGGCTGGGCTTCTCCTCTGGGTCACAGGAGTGCAATTGGTTTTGCACTCCTGTGACTCATTTTCAGTGGAGAGCGGTTTGAAGTCGTCTCTCGGCTGACGTCACACAGATCAGTCCAGGTACCGCGTCATCCTGATTTAGGAAGTCTGGATCCGCCAGGTGCCTGGACTGATGGCAGTCCCAGCGAGCCACTGAGACGGCTGCTCCCCGCCCCTCCACAGCTCAGCGCTCCAATGAGCGTGGAGGAGCAGAGCAGGAGAGATGCTGATTGACAGGCAGCAGCTCTCCGCTCAGGGTGGTGAGAGAACTGAGTCATCGGCAGTGTTCAGTGGCTCGGTTCTCAGTGAAAAGGTGGCGGGGGACAGATGCAGCATCCAACTAGCTAGGTATGAATCTACAAAAAAATATATATATATATATATATATATATATATATATATATATATACTTCTCTTGTAAGTGCCATTCTGCACATAAACATGAGCTTTTCAAGCATCCATTGGGCCACAAAAAGAGATGATTCTGTCCCAAAGAAGCTCATGTACAATGCTCAGGTGTGAACGGTCCCTTTAACAATAATTGGATTCTTCATCTTGAGCGGTGTCGTGTTTGTATAATCGTGTGACAAAATGCTCAGGTGTGAATGGGAAACAATATCATTAATGGCGGCTTTCAGGGGCGTTGCTAGGTCTACAAAAGATCTGGGGCTAGAGCCCATAGCAGCGTAGTAAAGAAAGTCATACGCTTGGGCGGGCATACACATGTATATACAGTGTGTGTGTGTGTGTGTGTGTGTGTATGTGTATGTGTGTATGTATGTGTGTATATATATCCCCAGAGAGCCCCCCACTTACATCAGAGTCCCAGAGAGCCTCCCCCTTGCATCAGAGTCCCCAGAGAGCCTCCCCCTTGCATCAGGGTCCCCAGAAAGCCCCCCACTTACATTAGGGTCCCCAGAGAGCCTTCCCCTTGCATCAGGGTCCCAGAAAGCCACCCACTTACATTAGGGTCCCCAGAGATCCTCCCCCGAGAGCCCCCCACTTACATCAGGGTCCCCAGAGAGCCTCCCCTCCCCTTGAGGACCTCTGCAGAGACTCGGGGCTATGGGCCCCCGATTCGGGGCTATAGCCCCAAAAGCCACCCCCTAGCGACGCCACTGGCGGCTTTCATGTTTCTATCCCATTGGTTCCTTTGGGCTAAGTTCACACTGATGCAGTGCGCCAAACAGTACTAATCTGGTTTTCAGCGTGATTTTCAAGTGCAGTTTCAATGCGATTTAGATACAGCTGCAACTACTGTGCTTGGGAAGAAAACTTGCTGGAATCGTACGACAATGGGACAGGCAAGTCATTTGAAAGAGTTTCCATTGAAGTCTCTGGACCACAGAAACGCATTGCATCGCACCAAAGAAGGACAGGACTCCTTCCCAAAGTCAGATCGCAGCTGCACTGCATTGATGTAAACCGGCTCTATAGGAACCAATGTTATTTCCCCTGTCCTGTGATTCCGTGTGATCTGAAATTCACCATTGTGTAAAATCCCATTGTGTGAACCAGGGCTTGAAGCGCTGTCTAGTATTCCTAAACAGATGTTTTTCTTAACCACTTAAGGACCGAGCCTCTTTCTGAGATTTGTTGTTTACGAGTTAAAAAACGTTTTTTTGCTAGAAAATTACTTAGAACTCCCCAAACATTATACCTATATTTATTTTTTCTAACACCCTAGAGCAGTGATAGCAAACGTTGGCACCCCAGATGTTTTGGACCTACATTTCCCATGATGCTCACCTACACTGCAGAGTGCATGAGCACCATGGGAAATGTAGTTCCAAAACATCTGGAGTACCAAGGTTCGCCATCACTGCCCTAGAGGATAAAATGGCGGTCGCTGCAATACTTGCTGTTACACTGTATTTGCGCAGCGGTCTTTTGCCCTGTACACACAATAGGATTTTCTGATGGAAAATGTGTGATAGGACCTTGTTGTCGGAAATTCCGACCGTGTGTAGGCTCCATCACACATTTTCCATAGGAATTTCCGACACACAAAGTTTGAGAGCAGGCTATAAAATTTTCCAACAACAAAATCCGTTGTTGGAAATTCCGATTGTGTGTCGGATTTGTGTACACACGAAGTGCCACGCATGCTCAGAATAAATTAAGAGACGAAAGCTATTGGCCACTGCCCCATTTATAGTCCCGACATATGTGTTTTACGTCACCGCGTTCAGAATGATCGGATTTTCCGACAACTTTGTGTGACCGTGTGTATGCAAGACAAGTTTGAGCCAACATCTGTCGGAAAAAATCCATGGATTTTGTTGTCGGAATGTCCGATCAATGTCCGACCGTGTGTACGGGGCATAACAAGTGCACTTTTTTTGGAAAAAAAAATAATTCATTAATTAAAAAATAAGACAACAGTAAGGTTAGCCGAATTTTTTCTTATATTGTGAAAGATAATGTTACGCCGAGTAAATTGATACCCAACATATCACGCTTCAAAATTGCGCCCGGTCGTGGAATGGCGACAAACTTTTACCCTTAAAAATCTCCATAGGTGACATTTAAAAAAATTCTACAGGTTGCATGTTTTGAGTTACAGAGGAGGTCTATAGCTAGAATTATTGCTCTCACGCTACCGATCACGGCGATACCTCACATGTGTGGTTTGAATATCGTTTTCATATGCGGGTGCTGCTCATGTATGCGTTAGCTTCTTTTTGCACGCAAGCTCAGCGGAACGGAGCGCACTTAAATGTTTTGTTTTTATTTTACCTTATATTTTTTATTTTTAAACATCCCTTGTAATAGAAAAAAAGCATGACGGGACCTCTTAAATATGAGATCTGGGGTCAAAAAGAGCGGAGATCTGACTGTGCAGGGACCGCCCTGTCAGATCTCCGCTCTCCCCTATGGGGGATCGGATGAGCACGGACCGTCTTTTCATGTTCATCCGATCCGCTCTGCAGAGAAAAATAGGATTTTCTTCCGTCTGCAGAATCAGACAATATCGGGGCCGGATGATATCGGGTGTCAGCGGATGTTCATCCGCTGACACCCGCTATCCCATAGGTATGCATGCGTGTCCGTATTTCATTCGAAAACGGATGGATGAAATACGGACATACGGTCCGCACGTGTGAAAGGGGCCTAAGAGCTATGGGCGGAAGTGACGTTTTGACGTTGTTTCCGCCCTGCAATGGCATGGAGACAGGTGGGGGCCATCTTCCTCTCACTCGTCTCCATACCCAGCCAGCAGAAGGACCCTATTGCCTCCACTGCTGCCGACGGCTCAGGTAAGCGGCAGAGGGCACCGAAGCGAATCCGCCGCAGAGTCCACTATTATTGGAAACCGGACCGCCGGCTGAAGAAGAGGATACCGGGGTTATGGCAGCTAGCTGCTGCCTTACCAATGATATTCCTCTTCCTCTTCAAAGTCAGAACATATATCGGCGTGCGGCGGTCCAGAAGTGGTTAAATGCATTGCAAGCCAATACCTCTTCTACCACCACCGAGAGGTGTAAACTTGCAACAACTGTGCAATGTCTATGGCGCTCTGTACCGTGCACAGCATTTCTCCACATTGATGTAGAAATTCTCAGCTTTAGCAAAAATATTGCACAATGCTTCGAGGGAAGCTCCAGCAAAAAACGTTTTGTTCCTGGTTTGGTTAGAAGAGGAAGGAAGGATTAGGACCTTTGCCAAATTGTATTGCTATCCCCATCTACAGTAAAAGGTTATACCCCTCCTCCATTATTACCTGCCATCATTGGAAAAAGGGGTGAGGGGAGGTCTGCTACTGAGAACACGTTCTAAAGTCAAACCATTTTTTTTACCTTAATGCATTCCCAGCATTAAAGTGATTCTAAAGGTTGTCATTAAAAAAAAAAAAAAATGGTTTTGCACAAAGCAGCCTCGGTCCTCTCCTTTTTTGGGTCCCCCTCTTGCGGTTCTGACTCCTTGACACCCCCCCCTGCAGAGTTCCCCCAATGGCAAGTCTCTTGCTATGAGGGCACTTGAGCAGGCTCGCTCCCAAACCGTGCTGGTCCATTCACACACACAGACCGTGGCTCGCCCCCTCCTCCTCATTGGCTCCCGCTGCTGTGTGAGCCAATGAGGAGAGAGAGACCTGGGAGAGCCGTTCCAGAGCCGTCTCGTTTGCAGCACCTTTCACTTCCTGGTCTTACAGTAGACACAGAGCGGCAGAAGTCATAGGCACCTGCTGCTGTCAGTTAAACTCCTGTGACGAGGGAGCAGGGGGGCGTGGCTTAAAGCACTGTGTGCGTCTATAAATGCACACAGCCCGGTTCGACAGCACATGCACACCAATGCCTCCTGAGCACATAGCTTGCCAAGGATGCACTCTGGAGGGAGGAGCGGACAGCGTCGGTGGGGGACTGCCAGAAGAGGAGGTGAGGGACCTTTCTGTGCAATATCATTTTACAGACTAGCTAAAATACAACATCTTTTTTTATTTTAATCAAAAATGTTATCCTTTAGTATCAATTTAAGACGGCCATACACTGTGCAAATTCACTTTGTAGGTCACCCTGTCGGCCCCCTTTGAGCCAACATCCTTCAATTGTTAAATCAAAGGAATTGGGAATAAAAATCATCAGCTGACCAGCGCCTGCATCCAATCACAAGCAGTCTCACATTCGCCTGTGGTGGCTGTCACAATACAATCGCCTAGCAGGGGGATTCATCCATCCACACTGTAGACTAGAGTCTGGCTTGAGCAATCTGATAGGGCACACCTCACATACGATTGCCCTTGCTGCCCTTCTGATAAGCGATCCACAGTGCGTCACTTTTCAGAGGACATTTGACAGGCAGCGAGGAGATATGTTTCCTCCGGCCCACCTACTTTAATCCTCAAAATGTTAAACCACCACCCTGCAACCACAAGCATTGCACGCAGTTGCAGTGCTGCCCCATACACTTAAATAGGTTGCATTCGGCGACAGTACTGCCCACAGAATGCGACATGTAGTTTAATTTTCCCAACGGCAGAGAAGTATTGTGCTACGTGTACAGCCCAGAGCTCCTGCAGGGCCGCCTTTTAGGTGGACGACCGGTGAGACCGTGGCTCAATCATCTGCTTTGATTATCCCTGACCACTCATGTGAACAAACCCTCTTATTTTTTTTTTTTTTGCTATCAGTGTATGCCCAGGCTTAATGACAGCATTTACAAAGCAGAACATTTTTTTTAACGCGATTGTAAACCTATCGCTTTTTTTTTTTAAACAAGCATGTCATAATGTCATACTTATCTGTTCTGTGCAGCCCTGATCCTCCTCTTCTCGGGTGCCTCGCCAGTGCTCCTAGCTCTTACCCCTGCCGAGTGCCCACCATAGCAATCCGTTTGCCATGGGGACACTTGTGCAGGCTCGCTCTCGAGACGGCTCAGTGTGTCCATAGAGACACACAGAGCAGGGCAAGGCCCCGCCTTCCACACTGGCTGTGATTGACAGCAGCGGAAGCTGCTGTATTTGAGCCAATGAGGAGGGAGAGAGCTGCTGCTCTCATGCACATCGCTGGATTGAGATCTGGCTCAGGTAAGTATAATTGGGGGAGTGGATTGGGCTGCATGCAAAAGGTTTTCTATCCTAATGCAGAGAATGCAATAAAAAGTTAAAAAAAAAAAAAAAAAAAACCATCATCAGCCTTTACAACCACTTTAAAGTGGAGTTCCACCCAAAAGTGGAACTTCTGCTCATTTGTCTCTCCTCTTCCGATGCCACAATTGCCACCTTTCGGGGGCAGAGGGGACAGGATCCCTGTCTTTGACAGGGATCCTGTTCCCGCTTCCGGGAGTCCGGGCCGCGGCCCGTGACATCACCACGGGGCTCTCTCCTCCTCTCCCTGTCGCCGGGCCAGTAGGAGAGATGAGCCTCACCACGCGCATGCGCAGTAGTGTTCCTGGCGTGAAGCTGTAAGGCTACACTGCCGGGTACCCTTACCTGCAGAGGCGGCGGCAGTACCCCGACAGATGATGGAAACAACAGCTGCGGTGCCGACATCGCTGGACCCCAGGACAGGTAAGTGTCCTATTATTAAAAGCCAGCAGCTGCAGTATGTGTAGTTGCTGGCTTTTAATTTTTTTTGGGGGGGGCGGAACACCGCTTTAAGGAAGTTCAGATAAATCTCCAAGAGAAGGAAACAAGGAGTCTATCCCTCTCCAACTTTATCCAAAACTAAATTTTAAAGCTGAACTTTAGTAAAAAAATAAATTTTTTAGTGGATATGGCACCATGGACATGAGTTACCCCTAATGAAGGGTGTCCAACATCCAGCTGGCTGCTGCTCATCATAGAAATCTTCCCTCTTCCAACGCCGGATACCCACAGCGGTGATCTTCCGGCAGTTTGGGGGTTACGATCAGTGGTTGCGATTGTAAGTCATTGGAGCTGCTCGCCCACCCCCTTTCACAGAACTCCTAGTATTCTTTTCTAGAATGCAAACCATTCTGTGATTGGAGGAGGTGGATCCCATCATTCATCCACCCCTTATACTGTAAAAGAACACTTTGCATTCTGGGAAAGACTACTACTTCAGCTTTAATAAATGCCTGGAGTGCGGAGTGCCACCTTAATTTGAAAAAAATGTCAGCTTTTATAAGCTCCTGCTTGATACCAGCCTACAGCCATTTTTTTAATGTAACTTCAGAACAACGGATTCCAAAAAAGGACTGTTCCCAATTATGACCTTGTTCCCCAACTGTGAGATGAACATGTGCTCATATGGGAACAAACTAAGAAAATCCTCTCCTGCCAGCAATAGATATTAAAGAACGCCGTGTAATCCCCTGCCAAGACCCTAAGAAATAGGACATCTTCCCAGCGCGCTGTATCCACAATATCGCATCCATAGTATGAAATTGGCATTTTGTACACTTTTTAGAGCAAACTTATAACTGTACATACAAATAGTGCCAATAAATAAATAAATGCATGTGGCTTTATTATGGCTCAAAAATTATTTTATAGCCACAACAAACGCTGTATACAACCCCAATTCCCAAGAAGTTGGGACACTGTGTAAAATCTACATATAAACAGAATGCAATGATTTGCAAATCTCATATTTTATTCACAATGAGATGTGTTGTTGCAATCAAATTACAGAATGGCCTTATTTTTTTTCCCCCATCAAATAGTAAATTTTTTCATTTTAGGCATTTGGTATGTTTTCTATTGTGATAAAACATAGGATAATGTGATTTGCAAATCATTGCATTCTGTTTTTATGTAGATTTTACACGGCTTCCCAACTTTTTTGGAATTGGGGTTATAAGCCAAACTGATTAATAGAGTAATGTTAGAAAGTCAGAACGGAAGTGACCACAGGGCTCAAGGGGAGTGAAGTTTCTCTTTAACTGAATGTTTAAAGTGTTATTAAGGTGTCCTTTTATGAAAGTGCGGTAAAATACCGCTTTTCAGTTCTCAGGCATTCTCAGAGGAGATCGCTCTCCTCTGAGTGCCTGTTTATGAAAGTGTGTAGATCGCTTCTCATGTTGAGTTGAGGAGCGATCTACAAACGCCGGGAACTCCTGAGAACGGCTCCTCTCACTGTAATCTCGTGTGATATAGCGGGATTACAGTATGAGGAACCATAAAATACAAAAGTTTAACACAAATCAGCACACATTATTCCCCAACATATTAATAAAATAATAAAGATAAATTCCCCCCTACACAATATACATTAACCTAATTATAAAAAAAACATTGTTTTTATCAATATTTAAAGATCATACATGTCCCTATTTAAATGTGAATGGTGTATAGTAAATGAATGTAATGCACATATGTAATGCAGCTATACACCATTCATATAAATGCAAAATACATTTATAATCATTAAAAAATAATTTTAATAAAGTATACAAGTATAAATATTTATTAATAAATTAAAATAAAATATATTTCATTATAGATAAACATAAAAATTGATAAACTGGTGCGATGCGAGAACACTGCGAATCCACTGCGGGTTCCCGCATCGCACCGACTCGCATGTCAGTTCACACTTCCATATGCGAATCGCTGGGGAGTGTCAATACATTGTTAAGGACACCCCCAGATCAGCTTGCATATCGCACTGCGAACTGACAGTTCGGACATGAATCGGATCGCATATGTGTGAACACACATGCGATCCGATTCTGGTCCGAACAGAAAAAAGGGTTCTGTGCGTGTTTGCACCGAATGCGGTGCGATATCAGCCATACTATCTGTACAGCTGATATCGCACCGCACAGACATCGCATGTAATGTGAATGGCAGTGTGCTGCAAATAACATGCGATGCCTGTGCGATGTCCGGCATCGCACAAGTGTGAACTGGGCCTAAAAGTTAACACCCCCAAATCAGTTCGCATATCGCAGTGCGATCTGCAAACTCGGACAGTAATCGAATCGCATGGGTGTGAACACCCATGCAATCCGATTCTGCTGTGGACCAAAAAAAGGGTCCTGTAAGAGTTTGGTCTGAGGGCAATGCAAATTTAGCAATACTATCTGTATGGCTGAAATCGCATCGCACAGAGATCGGATGTGATTTTGCACTGCGGTGCGAATCACATCCGATCTCGGACACCGCAGCAGTGGGAACTGGCCCTAAATCATATTGCATTTGCACCAAAATGGTACAGGACCCTTTATTTGGTCCGCACTGGAATCGGATCGCATGGGTGTGAACACCCATGCGATCCGATTCCTGCACCATTACATAGTTCGCACTGCGATCTGTGAAATGATCTGGGGGTGTCATTAACTTTACATTGACACCCGCAGTGGTGCGCAGATGTCAATGTAGGTGCGATGTGAAAACCCGCACAGGAATCACGCTGGTTCACGCATCGCACAAGTGTGAACCCAGCCTGAGACGTGAACATCTAAAAAAAAAATATCTATCTATCTATCTATCTATCTCTATATATAGATATATATATATATATATATCTCTCTCTCTATATATATATATATATATATATATATATATATATATATCTCTCTATATATATATATATATATATATATATATATATATATATATATATATATCTATCTCTCTCTCTCTCTATATATATATATATATATATATATATATATATATATATATATATATATATATATATATATATATATATATATATATATATATATATATATATATATATATATATATATATATATGTATGTGTATATATATATATATATATATATATATATATATATATATATATATATATATATATATATATATGTATATGTATATGTATATGTATATATATATATATATATATATATATATATATATATATATATATATATATATATATATATATATATATATATATATATATATATATATATATATATATATATATATATATATATATATATATATATATATATATATATATATATATACACACACTATAAATTCCTATCCTGCTGGTTTTGGGGTGTGTAATGGTGGGGAAGGTGTGCTCTGACTGTTTGGTGAAAGAAAGAAGTCAAAAGACTTCTTTCTTTCTCCAGAATATCAGCCAGTTTCAGGCTTCTCACTCTGATTCTCCACTTCTGAAATGGTGAATCAGAAAGTGAGAATTCTGTCACAGATCGCCAGTGAGGTGTGGAGATCGCACCTTCATAAACTGGCCGTTTCTGTGAATTCTCACTCTGCTGAGATAATCAGCGGAGAACATGTTCTCCACTGATTATCTCAGTTTCATAAACTGGTAAAGCGCTGAGATCAGCGGTGAGACTCGGGATCGCCGCTGATCTCAGTTTCATAAAAGGACACCTAACCCCAGGACCCTGTATTCACTATATCTGGTCTCCCACAGTACACACAACATGGAAACATCAATGGGGCACTATTCTCCCCCCCCCCTCCCAGGAACACCAATGACGGGGCACTACTATTCCAGGCAGCCACCCCCCGGAACACCAATGATGGGGCACTCCCCCCACCTCCCCAGGATTACTGTTAGGATGGGGTACTGGTCATAAAAATATACTGTTTTTACTGTGTTATTAGCCGCTACCTTTCACAATGAATGAGCAGCTCGGCTTTCCTCGCGGCGTCTCGCCCTCACCTCTCTGTTCCCTTGAGGCAACGAGCGGGGCTCAGAAGATCAGTGGGGATGACGTCAGCGAGGAGGAGGAGAGGCGCGCGGCGGAAGTGCCTGGTCACAGACGGTGGCGCTGAGAACACAGGAGGGAGGATTTATTTAACGGACAGACAGGAGGAAGGTGTGGACCAACTAATCGATAATGAAAATCGTTGACATCGATTTTCATTATCGATAATATCGATTAATCGTTTCAGCCCTAGTCACAGGTCATTGCATTATTCCCGGAGGAATAGCGCCCCGTCATTGGTGTCCCCGGGAGGAAAAGCGCCCTGTCATTGGTATGCAATTATTTTAGTAAAATTAAACTGCTAAATACCTTTTCTCATCAGCAGTATATAGAGGTCTTGTGACTTCTATCAGTGTCTGGTTAAAGCTTGTAAGATGAGTTTTCATTCTCATCTGACTGTCCTATAAGGCTGCAGAACCCTGACCCTCTGCTTGGACAGTGCTGATTGGCCTTATGCTGATCACATGCACTCTCCCAAGAAAACATAAAAACTGTCTAGCAATACACACCAAACTGAACATGTGCAGAGTGACTCCAAAGGGTCGGTCTTATCAGGAGATGGTTTGGGGACACTGGAAGAAGGGGAGTATCAGAGAAGATAGGATTAGCCTTTTTACACAATGCAGAGGATTAACCCCTTAGGTTCCACAGTGACTATAACAAGCATTCTTTACTGCATATATATATATATATATATATATATATATATATATATATAGACTGATTTTTACTGTTGTGGGTTTAGTAACACTTTAATGGTCAGCTGAGGCATAAATCAGCATTCTTCCATCATCCTGAAATGTGTACCAAAACAGTACCAGACTTCATGTTACCAAATCTCATGCTAATGACAAGCAGATCGCACAGCTTTGGAAAAACACATGGAGCTTCTGCGGACCAACATCAACTAACTGGGAAATATGGGATTCGCTGGGTGATCCAAGCAAAGGTTGAATTTTCCTGAAAAGTATATCCAAACTAAAAAAAAAATCATAATATATTGCAGTCAATCAGTTATTAGCTGTGGTGGCTGCATTTGACTTATTTTTCAGGCTGAAACATTTTCAGCAAGTATAGAACTTCCCGCAGGATGAAAAGACAACAGGGACAATCGTACCTTTCTTTTGTAAACTACTAATCACATCAATTCACCATGCAGGGGAATTAACATGTTTAAGAACCAGCTATGATCCCCTCCATAGATACAGCGGGGGAAAAAATGAGCATAGCCACAAAGGGATGGGAAATGTGATTTGCAGGAGCACCTGGTAAAAATAAAAAA
This sequence comes from Aquarana catesbeiana, assembly GCF_042186555.1. Classification (NCBI taxonomy): domain Eukaryota; kingdom Metazoa; phylum Chordata; class Amphibia; order Anura; family Ranidae; genus Aquarana; species Aquarana catesbeiana. Next base: position 54,910,897 of record NC_133326.1, on the reverse strand, counting down.
TGGACAAAGCCTATAAAATGAAAACGAATGCAGCCACCACATCTAAGGACTAGCAAACTGTAATTTATTTTTTGTGTTTAGATACCCTTTCAGACCCCCAGGCTATAACACAAGCCTGTGATATGAATAAAAGTACAGAATGTAATGACCTGTGACTAGGGCTGAAACGATTAATCGATATTATCGATAATGAAAATCGATGTCAACGATTTTCATTATCGATTAGTTGGTCCGCACCTTCCTCCTGTCTGTCCGTTAAATAAATCCTCCCTCCTGTGTTCTCGGCGCCACCGTCTGTGACCAGGCACGTCCGCCGCGCGCCTCTCCTCCTCCTCGCTGACGTCATCCCCACTGATCTTCTGAGCCCCGCTCGCTGCCTCAAGGGAACAGAGAGGTGAGGGCGAGAAGCCGCGAGGAAAGCCGAGCTGCTCATTCATTGTGAAAGGTAGCGGCTAATAACACAGTAAAAACAGTATATTGGTGTCATTGGTGTCCCCGGGAGGAATAGCGCCCCGTCATTGGTGTCCCCGGGAGGAATAGAGCCCCGTCATTGGTGTCCCCGGGAGGAATAGAGCCCCGTCATTGGTGTCCCCGGGAGGAATAGCGCCCCGTCATTGGTGTCCCCGGGAGGAATAGCGCCCCGTCATTGGTGTCCCCGGGAGGAATAGCGCCCCGTCATTGGTGTCCCCGGGAGGAAACGAAAAAATGGCACATTACGTTTTTTTTAATGATTTTATCCGATTAATCGATTATGAAAATAATCATTAGTTGCAGCCCTACTTGTAAAACTTAAAGCTGAATTCCAGGACTGTTTTTTCTTTTTTTAATTACCCTTGCCTCCTTTGTACTGCAAGGATTCCACTTCCATTCCACAGAGTTCCACTTTAATTCAGTAAGGCATTCAATTGCAATCTGGTGACCAGGCCTAGAAGCTGAAATTTACAAGCAACTATTCAGTAAGATACAGCTCATAGTAAACTACAATTTAAAGGTCCTAGAATATGTTGCGGTCATCATTTACAACCAAGAATCTCTGTGATTTATATAGCATGTGTATAGTAAATATACACGACACATACATATAATAAAGACCATTTTTTAAAGACTTGCAGAAAGGCTGTACTGGATATAACAGGTTGCTACAAAGAACAAGAATATTGTTGTAAAGATAAAGAATATGTCAAGGCATAGTTACAGCCAACAAGCTTTGCCGGGAGCCATTTTGCAGAGTGAATTATGGGAACCATGCCTAGAGATTCAAGGACTTATCACCTTGCTTTTCTGAAAGGTTTTAAAGCTATGGCGGTCGATTCTTCTAGAGTTTATTTTGAGCAGCCATGACTAAGGACTGACTCTACACCAGGGGTCTTCAAACTACGGCCCTCCAATTGTTCAGGAACTACAATTCCCATCATGTCTAGCCATGTCTGTGAATTTCAGAGTTTTACAATGATTCATGGGATGTGTAGTTCCGCAACAGCTGGAGGGCCGTAGTTTGAGGATCCCTGCTCTACACCATTGTATAGGTTTTTTTCAATAAAAGGAATACTATTTTCTGGATGTCATCCTGAGTGACGACCATCCCTTTCCTTATTCTGGATTTTGAGTTAGCATGTTAGTAAATACGTGGAGGTCCATCTCTGCTGAAACTTCAGGATCTGCTATGCCTTGTCAGCTATTGGCAGGATTAGTAGCTCTACCACAGTCGGTGAGCCACGCAGAACTGATCATCCAAACAGTTTTTGAAATGAACTGCAAGCCTCAAAGATCAGGTCTCATAGCACAGAACAAGCGGTGGCATGTGGTCTTGTAGGAATATGCCGTTTTATTTAGCCACCCGGGTTATTCTAATATTCTCTGGATTTTCAGGAAGGGGAATTCAAGTTCTTAAATTGGAGTTCCACCCAAAAGTGGAACTTCTGCTCATCCGATTCCTCCCCAATTGGCACCTTTCGGGGGGGGAGGGGGGACAGGATACGTCTTTGACAGGTATCCTTTCCCACTTCCAGGAGCCTCAGCTATTGACGTCACGGCTGGGGCTCCCTCCTCTTCCATCGCCGAGCCAGTAGGAAAGAGGAGCGGAGCCTCGCACATGTGCAGTAGGGTTCCCGGCGTGAAGCCGAAAGGCTACACTGCCGGGTTCCCTTACCCGCAATGGCGGCGGCAGCACCCGACAGCTGATGAAAACATCAGCTGCAGTGCCAACATCGCTGGACTCCAGGACAGGTAAGTGTCCTATTATTAAAAGCCAGCAGCTAGAGTATGTGTGTACCTACCACGTGGCCACATTAGGTCGATTATGTCACGAAGATCCCCATCCCGGTGCAATTTTGGGCAGCTCGTTGGCCAAACAATAACAGCTAACTTCACACCAAACCCCAGCTCAAGCCTTAGGCCCCATACACACTGGGGCTCTCCTGAACGCCTGGCTCCTGACAGGAGAAAAGCAGCATTAAAATCGCACCTAAAGTCATGTTTTTCAAATGCGTGGACGCGTTTCTGGCACATCAAGCATTTGGGCATGACTTGAATTCATGGTCCAAAATTTTTAGTTATTCTAGCCATTGAAATGAATGCTCAAGCGCTAAATGTGCTATGCTTGGCAGTGCCACAATTCACAGAACACTTTGCATTTTTTTCAAAGAATACAAGACATTCTCTGATTAAATGAGGTGGGGATCGTAACAGGACATCCCTTTCTTTCCCCCATGTCCAACCAAAGAACACCTTGCATTCACTGAAATAATACAAGGCATTCTGTAACTGGCGGTAGTGCAGAGCGAGCAAACCAGTGTGGCCAGTGTGCAGTGGGGCAGCCATTCAGCACAAGACAATCAGAAGGACAGAAGATCGCAGCAATGACTGTGGTAGTGCCAACTATTACAGTGATAGTCAGCTTCCCCAGAGAGCCATCAGGTGTGAGATATGGATACTTATATTGTGCCTAGCTGGTAACTAAGCAATACAAATCATACCCGGAGTTCAGCTTTAAAGTACAGTGGAACCTTGGATTACGAGCCTAATCCGTTCCAGGAGAATGCTTGTAATCCAAAGCACTCGCATATCAAAGCGAGTTTCCCCATAGAAGTCAATGGAAACAAAGACAATTTGTTCCGCATTGACTTCTATTACATGCAATGCCATTTGTGGGAAGAGGTGGGGGGGGCGCCAGAGAGCCTCGGAAATACTCTGGGACAGCTCGGCTCAACTTGCAAAGGCTCAGAAACACTCGGGAACGGAGTATTTCCGAGTGATCCCAAGTATTTCCGAACGGCTCCGAACCATTCCGAGCAGTAGTGTATTTAGGTTTTGTGCTGCCCTAGGCCTGAATAAACTCGTTCACCCCTTAATTTAAATATGACCCACCCCTTCCTGTCAAGGCCACAACCCTTGCTATTTAAGACCCGCCCTGAAATTTGCGAGTGGGGACACTAGTTCTGAGGGCCTGGGGGGGGGGGGATTTACTTAATTTGCATAGATTTCCTCTCACTTCCTGTTTGGCTATGGGGCAGGAAGTGAAGGGAAATTTCTGCAATGGGACAGGGATGGTAAAAAATAAACTGACAGGGGTTATAACCCTCCCTTACTCTATCCAAAATGAAAAAAAAAAAAAAAAAAAAGTGTTGCCTATACTTCTACTTTAAGCACAAATTTCTGATAATTTTAAGAGAAGACTAAGAAGATATAAAAATGCCAATGGTGCAGCAGAAAACATAGCACAGTGAGGAAGGTTTGTGGTCCAGGATGATAGGACAGTCAAAATTAGAAGCGCCCCCCACACTTGCGGAATGGCAGCCGCCCGCATACCAGAAACAGTGTGGCCGCTTTATGGGGGCGCTAGACTAATTTGCATCCAAGCCCAGTCCTCCCCATAAGACTGGTGCAGTGTAGCACAAGCCGGCGGGGACTTTTTCTGTGCTGCCCCCCTGCAAAGTGCTGCCCTAGGCCTGGGCCGTGTCGGCCTAGGCCAGGATACAGCATTGGTTCCGAGTGTCCCCGGCGCCCCCGCACCACTGGCCTAATGCGGTACTGCACGCCCCATTAGCTTGAATTCTGCTCGGTTTGCGAGACAACACTCGCAAACCGGGGCAGATTTTTTTTTAAAAAGTTGCTCGTTAACCGTGTTACTTGTAAACCAAGGTTCCACTGTAGTTTTAAAGCCTCAAGGTTTTTACCTTCATGCATTCTATATGCAATACACACCAAGCTGAGCATGTGCAGAGTGCCTCCAACGCTCTGTACTATCAGGAGATTGATTGGGGACAGTAAAAGAAGGGGGGATCAAACAGTCTTTTTACACAATGCAGAGGATTAACCCCTTAGGTTCCACAGTGAATGTAACAAGCATGCTTTACTGCATATACACACACCGATTTTACTGTTGTAACACACCATTCGTTGAGCTCCCACTCGATCCAGCAATATGCACGATAGCTGAGCATCTTCCGGGTCTCTCATTCCTCATTGGCTGAGACAGCAGCGGGAGCCTTTTACTCCTGCTACTGTCTATCACAGCCAGTGAGTGAAAAAGGAGTGGGGGCGGGGTCGAGCCGTGGCTCTATGGACGCACAGAGCTGTGCTTGGGAGCGAGCACGCACCAGTGCACCTAGAGCAAGCAGCTTGCTATTGGGGGCACTGGCTGAAGAGGAGGAGCCAGGAGTGCCGACAGGGGACCCAATGGTTTTGCACAGAGCAGGTACGGTAAGTATTACATATTTGCTATTTAAAAAAAAAAGCCTTAAGGCCAGGTTCACACATATGCAAATTGGATGTGGAGAATTCACATGACAAGAGAGTGTGATGGGTTCTCAATGGAACCGGTTCACACAGCTCCGGGGAGGCGCACTTAAAGGGGTTGTAAAGGTAAAAGTTTTTTCACCTTAATGCATTCTATGCATTAAGGTGAAAAAACATTTATTATTATTATTTATTTATTTATTTCAGGTACTTATATAGCGCCGTCAATTTACGCAGCGCTTTACATATACATTGTACATTCACATCAGTCCCTACCCTCAAGGAGCTTACAATCTAAGGTCCCTAACTCACATTCATACATACTAGGGACAATTTTAGACAGGATCCAATTAACCTACCAGCATGTCTTTGGAGTGTGGGAGGAAACCGGAGTACCCGGAGGAAACCCACGCAGACACAGGGAGAACATGCAAACTCCAGGCAGGTAGTGTCGTGGTTGGGATTCGAACCAGCGACCCTTCTTACTGCTAGGCGAAAGTGCTACCCACTGCACCAAACATCCGACAATACCTTACCTGACCCCTCGAAAGTCCCACGCACGCCCCCGACATCCTCTTCGCCGCTCAGCCTGGCCGTTGATTGGTTACAGTGGATGGATTGAAAGCAGCGCAGCCATTGGCTTGCGCTGCTGTCAATCACATCCAATGACACGGCGCGCCGGGGGGTGGGGCCGAGTGATACAGTGAGCGGCTATGGCCGCCGGCTGTATCACAGGAGTGCGCCTGCAAGCACTCATCACCATGCGAGGGAGCTCGCATGAAGGTGTTCAGTCCCTGCGGGGGGAGCCGAGACAGCTGCCGAGGGACCCCAGAAGACCAGGTTCGGGGCCACTCTGTGCAAACGAGCTGCACAGTGGAGGTAAGTATAACATATTTGTTATTTAAAAAAAAAAAAATTATCTTTAGTGATCCTTTAACCACTAAGCCACCACCCACCGTCATATGACGGCTGGACGAGGCTTCTGTTGTTCTGGGAGGACGTCATATGACGTCCTCGCCCTCCCGAGCCACTCGGGACCCAGTGCGCGTGCCCGGCGGCCGCGATGTCCGCCGGGCACCCGCGATTGCCGGGTAACAGAGCAGGAGCGTGGATCTGTGCATGTAAACACAGATCCACGTCCTGTCAGAGAGGAGACCGATGGCGTGTCCCTTGTACATAGGGACAGCGATCGGTCACCTCCCCCAGTCAGTCCCCTCCCCCCACAGTTAGAATCACCTCCTTAGGTCATACATTAACCCCTCGAGCGCCCCTAGTGTTAACCCCTTCCCTGCCAGTCACATTTACACAGTAATCAATGCAATTTTATAGCATTGATCGCTGTATAAATGTGAATGGTCCCAAAAATGTGTCAAAAGTGTCCGATGTGTCCGCCGCAATATCGTAGTCACAATAAAAATTGCAGATCGCCGCCATTACTAGTAAAAAATAAATAAATAATAAAAATGCTATAAATCTATCCCCTATTTTGTAGACGCTATAACTTTTGCGCAAACCAATCAATATACGCTTATCGCAATTTTTTTACCAAAAATATGTAGAAGAATACGTATCGGCCTAAACTGAGGAAAAAATTTGTTTAAAAAAAAAAAAAAATTGGATATTTATTATAGCAAAAAGTAAAAAATATTGTGTTTTTTCAAAATTGTCCCTCTTCTTTTGTTTATAGCGCAATAAATAAAAACCGCAGAGGTGATCAAATACCACCAAAAGAAAGCTCTATTTGTGGGGAAAAAAATGATAAAAATTTGAATAAGGTGCAGTGTAACATGACCGCGCAATTGTCATTCAAAGTGCGACAGCGCTGAAAACTGAAAAATGGCTTGGGCAGGAAGGGGGTGTAAGTGCCCTGTATTGAGGTGGTTAAAAAGGGTCCTGTGCATCTTTGGTTCTGATTCAGGTGCAAATTCACGAAAAAAATTTGGACCCGATTCGCAACTGAACCGGTGAACAGGGATGCTCCGGGACCCCATGCTGGGAACAGTGGCCGCAGCATATGTGAACGGAGCCTTAATGTCACTTTAGGACTTCCATCACTATAATAAGATGGCTTCTTATAATTCTAAATATTCTGCTCCAAAACCACATAGATCACATCCTCCACATTAAACTGAGCAGTGATTGTCAGTGCAGAGATATGTGGTGGAGGAGCGAGTAACATTGTGGCACACCCCTCGTTCTACTCACTCCTCCACCACAGTCTGGGTGTAACCTAAACCATGCGTTTCAACATCTCCCCAGCAGACGGGAAGACTGCAAGTTTCCAGAGCAATCTCATTGCCCAACACCAAATATTTTATCACCGGCAGGAAGGGCGAGCGCGAGTCTTAATAGTGCAGGGACAGGTTAGGACAAGCGTAGTCAGGCCTCAAGGCTCCCAGACTAGATACAGGACTGAACTAGTAAACCGCTCTCCCGGCCTCAAAGACATCACCAATTTTTATTTAAATGAGAAGTCCATCTTTTACACCAACTTTTATGTTCTTTCCATGTTTAGGGTGTTACTTGAAATATGGTCAGTGTACATAGCACCGCCCCCCCACTTACAATTAGAATTTTGGCGTAGCTCCGCCCATACAACAGCGTTATTCAATCACAGAGAGAATGAAAAAAAAAAAAAAAAAGACAAGCCCCATCTTGCACCGTGGCAGAGGAACTGTAGTTCTCAATGGAGCCCAAGTGTGGTGACATCACCGCATTTGTAGTCCATTGATACTTCCTCCAGCTCCATTACTGAAGATCTGTACCTCTGATGCCTGGAGATAGTAAGAGGGACTCGCAATTATCTAGCTCTGCGATTGGCTGAAGAGTGCTGAAGTCATCTGGGGCCTGTCCTACCAGCTCCCAATTGTTGGTACTTGATTGTGAGCTGTCCGTGACAGCTCGGTCACAATTCTGGGAACTGAAAATGTCAGATCGGTTCTTTTAATAACACTCCAACAATTAACACATTTAATATAGTATACATTTGTAAAAAAAAAAAAAAAAAAAAAAAAAAAAAAAAGTTACAAGCATCTGACACTTTCCCATTCTAGGACACATCCTGTGTATATATAACTCATAAACACAGCTCGGCCTATTCAATGGACATACTATAGCAACATTCCTATAGAGTCACATCTAATCCTTCAGACAAAATGTCAATACTTGGGCCAAAATTTCATCACTCAGAGCCAGACAGAGAGTACAGATATTACTTTGCTTTGAACAGATGTCTTATTTCATATAAGTGCTAAATCTGGCCACAGATGTGAAGATCTCACAGATTATAAAATAAAAAAATCTGGGGCCATATGGCGCAAAATCCAGGTTTTTTTTCTCCACTCAGGGGCCACAGGTGTAGCATATAGTTACCTATCGAAATCAATGACTGTACACGGGTATACAATGGTACTTGCATTAGCCCGCCCGCTCACACCGGAGCAACTTGTGATGCGATTTGACAGGTCGCACCCTACAGTCAGCAATGGCACTGATCAAATCGGAGCACCGCCTACTTTGCGGTGCCGCATCAATTTAAAAAAGTAGTTCCTGTACTCTATTTGGCAATTTCAGGTGTGACTTCGATAGACATCTGTGCATGAAGCCGCACAGATGTCTTCCAAGTCACGCTGACATGTGGCTTTGAAACCATGCAATTTCCGATGAAGTTGCATGATTTCAAAGCCGCATTCAGCTCAGGTTCACATTGGAGCGATTTGGAATGCGATTTGACATGCTAAATCAGTGGCTATTGCTGGCAATGGCACCGTGCGAATCAGTGCGGCTCTGCACCAATTCCCAAAAGTACTACTTTTGGCGACTTCGGGGGGCAATTTGTATAGACATCTTTGCAGGAACCCACACAGATCGCCCCAGAATTCGGACTGCATTGCCGGGTTGAAATCGTGCGCTTTCAGCTGAACGCGCACGATTTGTAACCCGCAGCAATGTGAACTTAGGCTCAATGTGAATGAGGGCCAGAAGCCGGTTTACACCTCTACGTTCCTGTGCCATTCACATGCAGTTCTGTCCGGTGCGATTTCAGCCCATTCATTTTGAATGGGCTAAAAGTTGCACTGCACCAAAAGCAGAGCATGCACTAGATTTGGAAACTCACTGCAACTGCATCCCATGGTACTTCTGTACCATACGATCTGCTGCGGGCATACGCACTGCTTTTATGACCTGTGTTTGGGGTGTCATTAACTTAATACTGACACCCGCTGCAGATCACAACTGCAGTGCGTTTTGAGCATGGCACAGGGAACGGGCACGAAAAGCGAGATTCCCGCACCACATACTGGTGTGAATTGGCTCTCAATGCCTATTCATACAGATGTATGTATGCAGTCTGTGTGCAGGATTTTTTGCTCATTTGCATGCATGCGTTTCTGGAAGTACCGATATAAGTTTGTATATAGCCATTGATTTCTATAGGCAGCTATATACATCACCTGTGGCTCCCAGGTGCATAAATACACCTGAATTATTGATCTTTACTACCAATCGTACCAGAAACCAGGAATTTTTCATATGAACTTTATTACAGCTCTACATTGATAGATAACCTATCATCCTCCATTACCACCATGAGCACCACAGCAAGTAGCTGGGTGAAGAATCTGGTTAGCGGGGCTCTGTCACACACATGGCCCACTTTAGGGCTCCTTTACACCAGATGCAGTTCAACGTGTTTTTAAAACGCAGTAAAAATGCATAGGCAAGAAAAATGTATGCATTTCAATGGGCCTAGTTTACACCATTGCGACTCATCTGCGTTTAAAAAGTATAGCATGCTGCATTTGTTTTAAACAAACATACCAGAACACAGTAAAACAAGAAAAAATAAATAAATGATACCTTAAAAGCGCACGCTGCAAACGCATAATACAAGAGCAACTGCACACTGAGCGTGCAAACATGCCTTTAGGCTGGGTTCACATATATGCAAATCGGATGTATTTTTAACAGCATCTGATTCGCATAACATGTGAATGTGACCGGCTTTCAAAGGAGCCGGTTCACATATGTCCAGAACGGCTGCGGTGCAGTTTGAAAAAGAATCCTGTGCATTTTTGGGTCAGGTCAGGTGCGAATTCAGGGAAAAATTCACCCCGAACCGGTGAACAGAAACGCACCAGACTCCAGACTGCAAACCGCAGCCGGAAATGTGTGAACCCAGCCTTAAGGGATAGTTCACCTTCACAATAAAATTGCCCAAACATTCCAGCATCTCCAATACATTTAAAAATCACCTGTAGGCTGTGTGCGGCCTGTCTGAAAAACTCCTAGGTAGGCGACCCTCAAATAGATGGCAAGACGCAGTGCATGCTGGGCGCACACACCCCCCAGTTTCTAAGAAACAAGCGCTCAGGCTCATTCCAATTCTCTGCATGCGCACTGCGCTCTCTCCCTCTGACGCACAATGCTGAGCGCAGCTCAGTAAGAGAACTGCACATGCAAGGGGTTTCAAATGAGCCAGAGCACTCCTTCCTCTGAAGCTGAGGGCACACACCCAACATCTACCATGTCCTGCCATATAGGCAGGGTGAGGGCAGGGGGGCACCTACCTAGGAGTTTTTTGGACAGGCAGCAGTATACTCTGCACATTGCAAACATAATGATGACATTAAAAAAAAAAAAAAAAAAGGAAACGCTATTTCCAGGTACAGGAAGCGTACGTGCTTATCAATAGGGTCAGCCTTTGCAAGAGGAACATGAAGGATTCCCCCGCTGACCACCTAAAACTTGCAAAGCTGAAACTAATTATATAAAAAAAAAAACAGGGCGAGGGTCCTAAATCATCATCATTGCCTCCTAAGGCAAGCCATATACTAACTATACAATCTCCTTTAGATTTAGCAAAACTAGGTAATATGGTAATATGGGGACACACCCAAACAATGCATTCCATTTGCATCCAATCAGAAAGGCCCTTGCACTACATAGCTGTTGGTAGATAGGGATTACCTCAGGCATGTTCAGATCTTAAGCCTCATACACACTATTAGATTTTCTGCAGATTTTTGTCCTCAGATTTACCAAAAACATATAATATGAGGTCAAACCTTAATTGTTACAATTTGTATGCAATCAGGCAGGCCCTTGCACTACATGGTTTTGGTAAATCTGCAGAAAAGCGAATAGTGTGTATGGGGCCTTAGTCCAAAACTACATGAGCAATCCCGCCAGGAAGCAGTCACCGTACCCCGCAGCTGCACATGTACAAAGGGGTGGGAATGTGCATGACATTATTGACCTTATATGGCCATGTGGCCAGTGTCATTAACCTAATGTGACCATATAAGGTCAACGATGTCATGAGAATCCCCCACCCCTTTGTGCAGCTGCAGGGTGGGAGATTCTCTGGCCACAGATGATTGGGCAGCAATAACAATTTGAATCCTAGTCCAAACCCACGAATGATCCAAACAGAAAGATGTCACCTGTACTGAGCCAATCATAAATATCTGAGATTATATATATATATATATATATATATATATATAGGCCCAGTACCAGACTTCTGGCAGGATCCCTCAGGTGGGCTCAAACTAGGGATGAGCTTGGGTTTGGACCAATCCCAGGAAAGCAGTCATTTCTGACCAATTGGCTATGGCCAGGGCATTCCCCACCCCACAGCTGCATGTACACAAAGGGGCGGGGCTGCTCATGACATTATAGCCCTAATATGGCCACATTAGGTCAATGACATTGACCACATGGCCATAGTAAGTTAATGTCATGCACATCTCCGCCCCTTTGTGTACATGCAGCTTTGGGGTGGGGAATGCCCTGGCCATAGCCAATTGGTCAAAAATGACTGCTTCTTTCCTGGGATTGGTCCAAACCCAAGATCATCCATATTAGGGATGAGCTCAGGTGTGATCTGATCCTTGTCTGAACCCACCTGAATGATCCCACCAGGAAGCTGTCACTGCTCTGAGCCCCGCCCCTTTGTGTACATACAGATGCAAACTTGGCCACAGTTGATTGGGTGGCAGTGCCAACTTCTATCCATCCAGGTTCAGTCCAAACCTGAGTTCATCCCGAACAACTACATGGTGCCGGGCCCTGCCTGGATCTAATGGAATAGATTGTTTGGATGTGCCGCCATATGGCATGGTTGTTGGAGATTGTACAATCAGATTGTATAGTATATGGTCAGCTCACCTGGTGACAGCGCCGGTCACATTACTAAGGAAATGATGCAGCTAATGGCCAACATACCTTGGACTCCATAAAATGGACAGGTTTAGGAAAGTGTCAATCTGGTGGACTACAAGTCCCAGCACCCCCTGATCAGAGGAGGAGCCCCCCTCCCCCCCCCCCCTCCCCCAGCCTGCCAGACCTGTCCTCTGATCATCACATGGAAAGTTTTACAGCAAGTTGTCATGCATGGTCCTAGGAGTGCAGAATCCCCCCTATACACGTATACAGGTCAGCACCGACACCCCCAACACACCCAGGACGGCTCCGTGGCAGGAAGATCAGCCCTGGGGGGAGATCAACACCCAACCCCCCCCCCCAACATACAACGCCACTGCACAGGACAGCGCCACTTACAGCCATAGTGAGGGCGGAGCAGCCCGTCCACATCATCCGAGGAGGACATGGTGACTTCTTCTTGTGGTCCGATCTTCTCCGGTTGTGTTCCGCCCGGAGGAGGGAAAGTGAGAGCGAAGAGAGGAGACCGAGCGCCGAGAGAGAGCAGGGTGTGCCGGCCCGCCCCCTCCCCGTCCTCCGCCCAATAGGAGAGCAGACACACTCATACAATGTATACACTTCACTTCCACTCTGAGCTCCCCTATATACTCCTATACCGACCTATATATACATCCTCCTATATATACATCCTCCTATATACTATACACTGTCCTGTCCATACATCCCTCCATACACACACCAAAACTTCACAAACTGGGCGGGGCTACAACGTGGAGGTGCTAACTTGTAACCAATCAGGTTCTAGCTAGAAATTCTGGGGGGGACACAACTTTTATTTCTGCCCCCCCCCATATGTCAGCCACACTTTACCCAAAAGAAGATCTAATGCCAAGTTTTTGGGGTTTTTTAGTTTATTTATAGAGTAGATCCGAATTTATCGTCCTCTTTGCAGTCTCAGCACCAAAAGGATGGAAAATCTGGAGAAAACAAAACTGTAAAAGAGTAAAGGCTCATTCACACTAGGTGTTCACTGAAGAGCGATCCACATTCACAGCATTGAAGAGTACAGTGGCGGCTGGTGCTCAAAATCTTTGGGGGGGGCGCAAACAAACTGAAAAATACTGAACCCCCCCATCAATTGCAGCCTCACTGTGCCGATCAATTGCAGCCATTGTGCCCATCAAACGTAGCCACTGTGCTTATCATATGCAGCCACCGTGCCCATCATATGCCGCCATTGCACCCATCAAATGCAGCCACTGTGCCCATCATACGCAGCCATTGTGCCCATCAAACGCAGCCACTGTGCCCATCATATGCAGCCACCTGTGCCCATCATATGCAGCCATCTGTGCCCATCATATGCAGCCATCTATGCCCATCATATGCAGCCACTTGTGCCCATCAAATGCAGCCACTGTGCCCATCATATGCAGCCACCTGTGCCCATCAAATGCAGCCACCTGTGCCCATCAAATGCAGCCACTGTGCCCATCATATGCAGCCACTTGTGCCCATCATACGCAGCCACTGTGTGACCTTCGCTCCAGCATGTGTCTCCTCCGCTGAGTCCTAAGCACCAGGCATCCAATCGGGTGGCCTGGTGCTTTGGCCAATCAGGAAACAGGTTTGACGCCCTGCCTCCTGATTGGTGGGGAGAAAGGTTAGTGTGAAAATAGCGAACATTAATTCGCTATTGTCACACAATTGGGTGGGATCGAGGCGCACTCTCTGCGCCCTGAGCCCACTCTATTTTGAAGCCTATTAGAGCCCCTGGCTCTAATCAGGTGCTTCAAAATGTAGCACCCCCTCCCGCCCCCACCATAGGAATCCATGCGTCCAGCGTCCTGAAAGGGGCCAGGCTCATGAATGGGGGGCGGCGCCCATGCACCCACAGTGCACGGGCCGCCACTGGAAGAGTACCTAGGGCACTTCATTTTAGAAGACACCCACTTCCACCTCCGACCTGACCTCGTCGTTTTCAACACAGAGAAACCCTTGGAATAATTTTCAGGTCTCAAGCAGCGGCGTCACAAGGATTGGCGTCATCTGCTGCGGTAAAACATGCTGTCACCCCCCCCCCCCTATAGTTTTTGCAACCTGCGTTTGGGGTGTTGTCAGTTTTGCACTGACACCCTTCACAGATCGCAAGGGCAATGCAACTGGAATGCAGTGCAGGAAGCCGCAGGGGAACGTAGCTTTCCCTCACCACATTCTAGTGTGAAAGACTCGCACGATTTCAAACCGGCATTTCAGTGCGAGTTGGGGGGCGATTTAAAAAACATCTGTGCGGGTTCATGTACAGATGTCTATTGAAGTCGCCAAAAGTAGTACAGGAACTACTTTTGGAAATCGGTGCAACGGCGAAAAGTTGGAGTCGCACTGATTCAGACCATTCCGTTGCTGGCAATAGGCTGTGATCTGGCATGCAATTTGACATGTCAAATCTTGCCGATGTGAACGGGGGCGAAATCTGTGAAGCAGTTCTTTGCAGCCCAGGATAGCGGAGCAGGAAACTCTCTCAGGACCTGTTCACATTGGTATGCGGCAGTGGCGGCTGGTGCCTAATCTTCCTGGGGGGGGCAGCCTGTGGCCCCCCCAGCCAACCAAACCCCCCCCCGGCACTCAATAAATCGCTGCTAACCCCCCCAATCGCCGCATCGCTTGCCAGTTGCCCTCCAGGCCCCCCCGCCAGCCCTGCACTTACCCCATTCAGGTCGCAGCTTCAGAGGCTTCCCCCCTGCATCTCCTCCCGAGTCCCGGAGGTCGCTTCTCCTCCTGGCCAATCAGGACTTAGGACTCGCGGCCAATCGGGTCTTAGGACTCGCGCCCAATCGGGTCTTAGGACTCCCGGCCAATTGGGTCACAGGACCTGCTTCCTAAATGGCCAGGAGGAGGAGCAGGAAGACATTATCGAATAATAATTCGCTAATGTCACACAACTGGCCGAAAATGTAAAACAAAAAAAAAATTCAAATTTTTTTTACTTTCTGCTATAAAACATATCAAATATAAAAATGGATAAAGTGTATATTGATTGGTTTGCATGAAAGTTATAGCGTCTACAATCTATAGTATATAGTCTTTTATTTTTTATTTTATACTATTTTTTTTTTATCCTACTAATGGCAGTGCTCTGCGCCTAGAGCCCACCCTTTGTTAAGCAAATTAGCCAATAAGCCTCCGGCTTAAATCATGTTTAAAAAAAAAAAAACCCACCATTGGAATCCATGTGTCTGGCACCCTGCATGTATATTAGGGCCCGGGCGCATTAATTAGGGGGGGGCGCCCCTGCACCCTGCAAGAGCAACCACCACTGGTATGCAGTATGGGAAATCCGCGTTACCTGCATGTTTCCCGCACTGCAATCCAAACGCACTGCCCTTGCGATCTGCAGCAGGTGTCATTGCAAAGTTCAGGACACCCCAAATGCAGGTCGCCTTTGCCCCAACCGGATTGACTGATACAGAAGTTCCATGCAATCCAGTTTTAGTGCATTTCCAAAAGTAGTTCATGTACTACTTTTGGTATGGTGTGATGTGATTTCAGCCTATTTGAAATGAATGGGCTGAAATCGCATTGCACCGCACTGCACTCATATCACATGCGAATCGCACAGGAAGGCATCAGTGCATTTCATAGTGTGAATGGGCTTTCAAGCTGTGAAAAATAAACAAAGAACCCACTTCAAAAAGAGCCTAAAACAAAGCATTTATATTAAAGAAAAAAACTGTAATGCACTCACAAAAGGAGAAGCGATCATTCATTAAACACAAGAAAATTCACATTAAACGGTAAAGTTAAACGACTTTTAAGTAGAGTTGCATCAACCGTTTTAAGCCTGCTTTGAAGTCATTCAAATAGGTGCATGTTGGTTCTGGCATATGGAAAGAAAGCACAGTCTGTAAAGCACTAAAGGGTATGAAGCTGAAGGGTTAAAATGTGCCGATATTTACATTAAAAAATAATGTATTGTCTATTGTCCCCCCCCCTCCCACTATGTCTATTTGTCCACAGTCACTGACATTAAGGCTTCTTTCATACTAGCAGCAGCGTTTACTGCCCCCCCCCTGAAAAGCGATCCACAGTGGATTGTTTTTCAGAGGATGGTGCAAAGAGGATTGGGGGTGTTCAGGAAACAATACTGCCGCCTTCTGATGTCTGTTTTTTTTTTCTTTTGTACTGCCGAATGGTACTATAGTTCTACATTTTTTAACCCCCCATCCCTGCTACTGTACAAGCCAAGCAGTTGGCTCACAGTCCTTTCCACTCACATAGGAAAATTTAACAGGTGGTGCCGCCTATCAGACTGCATGTCACACTAAAATTGGGGCACCGATGTGTACTTCACCCCAGCAGCATCATGTCTGTAGGTGGGTAGTGGGGGGGGGGGGGGTAAAAAGCAGATCAGCTGCCAGTTTTGCCACTTCCTGGCTACCTGTGTGAGAGCAACCTAAAAATGAGGAAAAATGTTGAGTGGATCTGCCCAGGGCCGTCTTTAATATTGATTGGACCCTGGGCAAATGTTTTCTTGGGCCCCCCCCAATATAATTTCGCTCTCCACCTGCTCTGAGACATATAATAGCAGCTAGACTTAAAATCAGTTTACTGTATCAGAGAAGACAGCGATTGCGATTGGTTGCCAGAGGCCAGTGTATCATTACCACTTACTGACTGGTTGCTAGAGGTTACAGCACACATTACAGCTCACTGATTAGTTGCTAGATGTTGCAGCACATGATTTCTGCTTGTTGATTGGTTGCTAGAGATTACTGTACAGTAATACTGCTCACTGATTGGTTGCTAGAGATTACAGCACATCATCTCTTCACTGCAGGGGGCATGATATACATATGAATGCTGGCTTTATTTACATATCTATGCCACCGGATGCAGCTATTTACATATGAATGATGGTTATTTACATGTAAACACAGGGTCTGCAGGTGAGTCACCTGTACACAACAATAGGGCAAAGCTGGGCAGCATTAGTAGCTGCACTTCACACTGAGATATCAGGACACAGCGCAGGACTAAAACTTCAAGGGACAAGGGAATTTAAACTGGGATAGTTGGCAAGTATGAGGCAGCTGCTTTGGGCCCCACAACAATGTCAGGGCCCAGGGCAGCTGCCCCTTTTGCCCTGCCTTAAAGACGGCCCTGGATCTGCCAAAACTTTTTTTTTTGTTTTAAATAAGTAGTTGAGGGTGTGAACCCCTGTCAGGGTCTGTGTGTCCGCTGGGGAGTAACAACAGGGATTTACCTTGCTGGAGAGATTTTATTTTAGTTCCTGTTGTGTCAATTTGGTAGGATGTCAAGCAAAATCTCTCAAGGGGGGCACAGATGGCAAAAACTGTTTTGGCATTAATTTTTCCTTAAAATAAACTAAAGGCAAAAGTTGTTTTTTTTTTAGTTTTGGATAGAGTAAAGTGGGATTAGAACATCTGTCCTGTTTTTATTGCTGTCTGTTTCCCCAATAGGGAGATACACCCTCCCTGTTTATCCTGTTTACTCTTATTATTGAAAGTGAAAGGAAATCCTAAATTTTCGTCTGTCCCTAGAACAGCAATAGAGGGAAAAACTTCCAAAGAGGAAACTAGTTCTTGTGACAACCAGAGACTTTGGATAGATTTCCTCACACTTCCTGTTGTGGCTACAGAACAGGAAGTCATTTGACATTTCCCCAACACAAGACAGAGGGAAAATAAAACCTGGCAGGGGTTATAACCCTCCCTTGCTCTATTCAAAAGGAAGAAAAAAGTTGTTTCTTTAATTCTGCTTTAACTTGAAGCAAACCTGGTGTATGATGAGTATAGAATACATTGTCTAGTTCTTTCCTTTCCTTGGAAGATACACTACATCGGAAGAATATTCAACCTAGAAAAAAGAACAGTTTGTTACGTGCATGTAAATAGGAAATCAAGCAACATTTCTTAAATGGCCAAAAAAAAATACTTGGCAGAGGATATAAGCATTCCTTAAACTATCCAAAATAATAAAAAAAAGTTTCGGTTGGATTCCAGTGGGTCACACTTCACACCAAAGGAGATCATTTTTAACCACTTCAGCTCCGGAAGATTTTACCCCCTGTTCTACTTTAACTGGTAATTATGCAGTCATACAACACTTCACCCAAACAAAATTGATGTAATTTTTTTTCACACAAGTAGAGCTTTCTTTTGGTGGTATTTGATCACCACTGGCTTTTTCTATTTTTGCGTTATAAATTAAAAAGGAAAATGTAAAAATGTAAAAAAAAAAAAAAAAACAACATTTTTTACTTTCTGCTATAAAACATATCCAATATAAAAAAGTGTATATTGATTGGTTTGCGTTAAAGTTATAGCGTCTACAATTTATGGTATATATTCTGAAATTTTTATTTTATGTTATACGATTTTTTTTTTTATACTACCAATGGCAGTGATCAACGACTTATAATGGGATCGCGATTGCGGGAAATCTGACACTAATGGCCCGTACACACGATCTGAATATCGTACGACCGATCGTATGACCATTTTCGCTTAATAGTCGCAAGTAGAAATTGAATAGCTAAATAAAGTCACGAAAATTCCCATACGACAGAAAAAAAAATCGGAAGTGATGTCATGTGTTATAATGTATTTGTATTGAATTTTCGGACGACAACTATACTGATTAACCGGAAATCGTACGATCTGGAATCGTACGAGGAAAATTTTCGTGCATGCCCGATCGAATAAGATCGGATGAACGATCGTGATCGGCTGTCGAAAGTAGTGTACACACGATCCGAAAATCGTACGATCCTTCCTCCGACGACCGTTGTCGTACGATATTCAGGCCATTACTGGCACTGGGGGGGAACCGACTACTGCCACTGACATTTCCAGTGACACTAAAGCCCCGTACACACAGGTAGAATGTTGAGAGACCTTCAGAACACAACAGCTCAGCGGCGGAGATCGATAAAATAACCTTGCATGGTTAGTAAGGTGGCTCTGACCAGAGCTGACAGTTTTTTTTTCGTTCAACCCGCGGGGTTGAGCGAAAAAAGAACGAATAGTGAAGAAAAAAAACTAATAGTGTGTACCTGGCTTAATACAGTGATCAGTGCTAATAATATGCACTGTCACTGTCACTGTACTAATGACACTGTGTGGGAAGGGGTTAACATCTAGGGTAATTAGGGGTTAAACGTGTGCCTAACAATGTTAACTGTGTGTACTGTGTGCTGTTTTTAGTAAGCAATGTGCCGTTTTTTACTCCCTGCTTTGCAGAGAGAAAAAAAAAATGTCACATCGCTGCTGTCTGTAGAGAGCCCTGTGTTGTTTACCTACACAGGGCTCTCTTCTGTCATTCGCTCAGCCACAAGGCTTCACTGCCGGTTTCCATTAGCTGAGATGGCGGCGGCAGCACCTGACAGCCAACTGAAAGCTTAGCTGGGGTGAGGACACCGCTGGATTCGTGGACAGGTAAATGCCCCGATATTAAAAGTCATTAGCTACAGTATTCTCTTTATGAATACATACTTGAATGAATTTGTTCTTTTCAAATCAGAGTTTAGTGTCAGTTTAAGGTTTGAGAGGCTGAATTTTTTTTAACACTGCAATTTTACACTTGCATTTGGGGGTGGTAAAGACAGGAGGTTGAGCTGCAATATTACCAGTCATAGGCGGAAGTCGACACATGCCGTGGCTGCAATGCCCTAACATCACAGCCGTGGCAAAAAATAAACTCCCGCCCTTCCCGAGGCATTTGGCAGTGGTTTCCTGAATAGGGCCACAATGCAATGCCCCTGCTGGTGCTGGACAACTGAATCGGTGGGTCTGCAGAAAGGAAGGGAACATGGTGGCCACATTGAGTCAATGATGTCACGAGCATCCACTCCCCTTTCTATACGTGGAGCTCTTGGGTGGGGAACCTGCCATCTGCATCTGGCCCAGCAATGACAGCTAACTTCTGGGTTTGGACTGAACCCAATCTCAACTCTAGTGACAATGTTCCATGTTACATCCATATTTAGGGAGTGAAATTCAGAAATTCAGGGTTCTTCTCCCATCAACGTTGTGTACTCTTTTTCACTTCAGCAAAGATCTGTGAAAGGACTACAAGTCCCATCTTTCACCACATCAGAGGAATTCATAGATATTGTATAAACCATGAATCAAAGGATTGTGCCCTGTCAGTGTACCCATATCCCAAAATGATCAACAATCTAAACACCCATAAATGTAACCGTGGCTTTTTGGGGGCACATAAACAATAAATGTGGTAACTATATGAAAAAAAAAAAAAAAAATCTAAAAACACACTTTGTTTATTACATAATAACAATGATATAAAAAAAAACATGCAAGGTGGTCAATTCAATATTAAAAGTCCATACAATACACCACAAATATTTTCCATATTATATAAGTTGTAAGAAGCTCTTACTAAGGAATGGCAATTTCACATATAGAAGGACCCAACACGTTTCAAACACTTGTCTTCTTCAGGGGGTGTATGTGATATATTAAATACTGTGTTATAGGAAACATGAAGAATCTTGACCATGTGAATTAAAAAATTTATACACTGTCGCCTTAATGAAACTACAGAACCCCAAAAATCCTTAACCACTGGGGGACAGTAACAAGGGCTGTTATTGATGCCAACAATTGGACTCGAGATACCAATCCAAGGGATCCAAGATTCTACCCAAGACCCCTTTCACACTGTGCTGCCACCGGCATCAGCGGTAAAACGGTGCTATTTTTAGCGCCGCTTTACCGTCGTTTTAGGGGCGCTATTCGGTTTTAACCCCCCACTAGCGGCCGAAAAGGGGTTAAATCTGCCCGTATCACAGTGCTGCCCCATTGATTTCAATGGAGAGCAGCGTTGGAGGAGCGGTGAGTTCACCGCTCCTTCACCGCTCCAAAGAAGCTGCTGGCAGGACTTTTTCTGACGCCCTGCCAGCGCACCGCTCCAGTGTGAAAACCTGAGGGCTTTCACACTGGAGTGAATAGAGCAGCTGTTTTAGGGCGGTTTGCAGGCGCTATTTTTAACGCTATAGCACCTGCAAAACGCTCCAGTGTGAAAGGGGTCTAAATGTCAGTTATAAGTTGAAGGCTTGTGTCAGGGCTGAGCTCAGCCCTTCCTTCTCAAAGCTGGCCGCTCAGCTGTCAGCTAATTGCCAGCTCCTATCTCTCCACAGTGACTCACCTGTTGATGATATCCTGCTCGTCAGTCCTGCCTACTTAAGCCATCCAGTCCAGATGATCTCTGCCTTCGCCTTGGTCACATCTCTAGAGACGCTCTCCTATGTTCCTGTTAAAGACTTGCTTGGCTGACATTCCTTCTAAGTCCAGATCCTGCTTGCTTTTCTACTACGTTCATCTCTGGCTCCCTGACATTTTGGCTTGTCTGACTATCTGGTTCCTGAACTCTGGTTATGTTTTGACTACGTTTACTCTGTTTACCTTTTTTTTATTATTATTAAACAAGTGTGATTTAACTGTACTTCTGTCTCAGTCTGATTCATTGTTTCTGACAGCTAGCACATTTGATCACATGAGAAGGGTAAACACAAGCCCATATGACTAAGATAAAATACTTGTTTCGTCCGTCTACATCAATAAGGGTGTCCAAAGGCCTTTGGATCATTAAGGCGACAGTCCATATACATTGTTTTATTCACATGGTCAAGATTCTTCATGGTCCCTATGTAATACATCACATACATATACCCCTCAAGAAGACAAGTGTTTGAAAGGTGTTGGGTCTTTCCATGTGAAATTGTCATTCCTTAGCAAGAACTATTTACAACCCATATGATATGGAAAGTACTTGTAGTATATTGTATGGACTTTTGATGTTGAATTGACCATGCTGAGAGTTTTTATCATTATTACTATGTTATAAAGAAATTGCGTTTTAATTTTATTTTTTCATATTGTTACCACATTCATTGTTTATGTGCCCCCAAACAATCATGGTTACATTTATGGGCGTTTAGAATCCATAGATATTAATGGATCACACGTGCATTAATGTCACAGCGCTTGTCGTCCATACTTCCTCCAGCCCCAGAACCAAAGGCGCATGCCTCTGTATGGATTTGGGGCCGGAGGAATAGTCTGCAGGAGTCAATGCATTGCACCCATAATGCATTGATTGCAGTTGAAATGCTTTGCATGTTCCAAT
This sequence comes from Aquarana catesbeiana, assembly GCF_042186555.1. Lineage (NCBI taxonomy): Eukaryota > Metazoa > Chordata > Amphibia > Anura > Ranidae > Aquarana > Aquarana catesbeiana. The sequence continues at coordinate 54,888,823 of NC_133326.1, read as the reverse complement.
GCAAAAAAATAAAAATGCAAATTTTTTTCATTATTCAATATAGTTGAATTTATTTATTTTTATTTTTTGCAATAGGTGGGATATGCCTCTAAAAGGTATGCTTAGAAAGCAGTCCTAATCCTTGCAAAGTGTTCCTCACACACGCCTGCTAATATGTACTTAGCCAAATGGCTCAACTGCTGAGGGATTCCCCAGCCAGGACTGGGATGAACGGTAACAGAGGGGACAACCCCATTTCCATAGCTGACCTGGTTTACTGTAACCTGGAACCGTATAAAATTACACTTAGAGCTCCCCCTACAGGTGAAATTTGGTATTCTGACAATATTTACAAATAATGCTGCCATATGGCCAGAATTATATATGAACAGTCAGGCTCGATTCACACAGGGACAACACGATTTCAGTGCGACTTTGCAAGGCGACTTCAACGCGGCTTCAATGCGACTTCAGAGCGACTTTAAGCAAATTACAACGCGACCTCAAGTCGCCTCCAGGACAGGCGACTTTGGCTGTGGCCAATCACAGGATAATCAGCTCTCTGGGAGGGAGGGGTTTGCCTGGGCAAACTACATTTTTTCCCTGTAAAGTCGCTTCAATGTAGATGGAGATCCGACTTGGAGGCGACTTCCATTGATTTCTATGGTACAGGTCGCCTTGAAGTCGGATCGAAGTAGTACAGGGAGTACGCTCTGAAGTCGGAGCGACTTCAGTAGTGTCAATTAAGACGCTCTGATTCCCTGCAATGTAAATATCTTCTTGGGGCGACTTGGGGCGACTTGAGGGCTTACAAGTCGGATCCCAAGTCGTCCTAGTGTGAACCGAGCCTCAGGCTTCAGTCTGTCAAGCATTGTAAACTACAGGGTGGGTTGTCTAAAGTTGCAAGGAGCCTACAGTATATGGGGGGACAAAAGTAATGGGAAGATTTTTACTTTGACTGTGCCTTTTCACACTCACTGAGAAGCCCACAATATATTTATGGAATGCCAAAATTACCTTCACAGCTACTGAAATTTTAAGCAGGCTTGGAAATTCCAGAACGCTCGCCAGTTATGCAAGCGCTGATAAAATGACAGCTCCCTTGTATTGTTCCTGGACAGAATATTCCCTTGATATACTTACTGTTAGCTTCCAACACGGATCATAGAAATATAAAAACCCATCATGAAAGAACATCAGATTAATGATCATTCTTTAGTCAAAATTTAGTGTTATTATGAAATCCATTAAAAACTAAGATTTTTTTTTCTTTAATAGATAATAGAATCTTTAATATTCCTGTTTTCTTACAAATCACAAAATTGCAAGATGTTTTTGTGAGGTCCCCCATTAGCATCTATACCAGACCCTCATCTAGGATAACAGTCTGCTATAGATGAAGGGAATCCCCAGCTTCTTTGTTTACAAAAAGAAGTAAGCAGCAGGTAGCTGTCATTTACCACCAATTAAAACACACTTTTTTCTTTGTAAAGGTCAGTTTTTCTGCAGTAGGTTGTATACATTCATTGTACCAATGCAAAACTTCACAGGTCAAGGTATCCCCCAGGCATGTTATTTACCCACTTCCTGAGCATGCTATAGCTGAATTCTGGGAGGGCGTCATATGACATTCTCCAGTGATTGCATCCGCTGTGGCGCGCTCTGTGATCGCTGTGTCCTAGGGACACAGCTGATCACAGATCGGGGTAAAGAGCCAATCACAGCAGCCCTTTGCCACGTGGTCAGCTGTGTCCAATCACAGCTGATCATGCTGTAAACACAAGTCGGTTATCAGCATTCCTTTCCTCACGCTGACCGAATTGTGTAAAAGGGACATCTACTCTACACTGATAATCAGGGCTGATTATCAGTGTCCTGATTATCAATGCAGCCATAACAATACCCATTAGGCCCCTTTCATACTGGGGCGGGGGCAACGTTGGTGGTAAAGCGCCGCTATTTTTAGCGGCGCTTTACTGTCGTATTTACGGAGGTATTCGGCCGCTAGCGGGGCGCTTTTACCCCCCCGCTAGCGGCCGAGAAAGGGTTAAAACCACCGCAAAGCGATGTTGCAGCAGCGCTGTGCCGGCGGTATAGCCGCGCTGCCCCATTGATGTCAATGGGCAGGGGCGGTGGAGGAGTGGTATACACACCGCTCCTTCACCGCTCCAAAGATGCTGCTAGCAGGACTTTTTTTTACCATCCTGCCAGCGCACCGCTCAGTGTGAAAGCCCTCGGGCAATATTAATCTTTGTGCTCCTTGACAAACAGATTAAAAAGAAAATGTATGCTTTGGTACCCCCAATGCAGTGCCCAGCCCCCCATTTCATTTGTTTGACAATACTTGCCTAACAGCCAAAAAAACAGTCATTTGATGACCTAGACTTTAAATGGTTATACCGGGATGATGACGCTGGATTGCTTTTACAAGCAGCGGGAGCGGACGCCCCTCCCGCCACCTTCCGCGGGCGTTCACAGCGACTGAAAGCGCTTTGTTCATCTCTATGATATAGCTTACAACACTTCCAGTTTCCCTAGATGTAAACCGCGCCATTTTAAAAAATGAAAAGCTTTTGATCACACCAATCTTGGTGTGATCAAATGCTTTAAAGGGCAGAGGAGGGATCTGGGGTCTTATAAACCCTAGATCTCTCCAAAAAGAGTGCCTGTCACTGCCTATTGCTGGCATAAGGATGTTTACATTCCTTGTGACAGCAATAAAAGTGATAAAAAAAAAGGCGACAGTGTACAAATAAAAATGAATAAATAATGAAAAAAAAATGTTTAAAGTGCCCTGTCTCCCCATGCTGGCGTGCAAAGGCAAACGCACCCGTCGATCCCACACATGCGAGGCATCACCGCGATCATCAGATCACGGGTAGTAATTCTAGCACTAGACCTCCTGTGTAAATCTAAACTGGAAACCTGTAGGCTTTTAAAGCATTGGCTATGGATAGTAAAATTTACGTTGTTTATCGCCATTGCACGGGCTTGCGCAATTTTAAAGCGTGGCATGTTTGGTGTCTATTTACTTGGCATTACATCATCTTTTATATGTTACCATAAATTGCGTTATGTATTGTGTTTTTCTGCATTAAAATTCAAAAAAGTGCAAACACCGTGTGACATAAAAAATTGCAACACTCACCAATTTATCCTCTAGGGATCCTGCTTTAAAAAAATATATAATTTTTGGGGGATCTAAGAAATTTGAAAAATACTAATTGTTACATGTAAACAAAAAGTGCCAGAGAGGCCTGGGGGGCAAGTGGTTCATTCTACTCCCATTAACTTCAGTGGGGTTCGGACTAGACAACTGAACTTTAGTAATGTTTGCTGATCCTGCCCCCAACCGAATCCAGGTATGTTCGACTCATCCCTAATGTGAACAAAAACAATAAGACATAAGGCAAATTGCCATATCAATGTGTTGGGACAGCAATGGGAACCACTGACCAATGCAGCCCACCAAGGTTTGGGTGAACAAGCCTAAAGTATCTCTTTAAAGATAATATTTAAAGGGTTAGTTCACCTTCATCAAAAAAATTGAGTCTGTAGAGAAAAACAAACTGTGCAGCTTTAACTAAAGTTGAATAATGCCCTTCCTATAGGTATAGGCCAGGCGTGTCCAAAGTCCGGCCCATAAACCAATTGCGGCCCGCGTTTTGGTTTCAAACGGCCTCACTGGTAATTTGGCTATATATATTTTTTGTAGCCCCCAATAAATCCCTGAGTGCCACGGGGGCCACAAAAGATATATACCCATTAGGGCTGGGGAAATTAACGATTAATACCTTGATTAATCTTTCATTTTTTTGATCGATCAAAATTCTTTTGATCGGTACTCACCTCTCCGCCGGCTTCTGGGTCTTCAGGGAGTTCCGTCGGAGGTCCGGTGACTTCACGGGCATCGACGCCACCGGACTCCTCCTCCCTTTCCCAAGTGCCTCCGTCTGCTAACGAAGGGAAGGGGGGAGGAGTCCGGTGACGTCGATGTCCGTGAAATCATAAATTGAGGAAGACAGATCCTAACGATTTGATTGATCTCACTGGTCAAAGTATTCAGATAGACATCTATGTAAATCCTGGACTTGGCTATGAAAATCAACATATCTGAGGGCTTTCCTGGCTGTAAGTCAGTTTGACGATGAACTGACATTGATTGGTTATCCAGCAATCAAGAAACATTTATGATGAGGGCACTTTTTTTCCAAAGAACTGACAATTTGCTGTCTCAGCAGGTGATGGATGTTTCTGGCTCTCCATCGGTCCCCTTGATGCAAAACAGTGCTATTTAAATAGATTGTAGGGTGACGCTGTAACCCCGCCCTGCTGAGGAAGTTCTGATTGAACGTAACGCGTACGGGGGAGGAGCTACGCATGACGTCAGCTAAAAGTAGTTGGATCTGTATGTGCGTTATAATTAATCGAAATTAGTGGATTCATCGATTAAAAAAAAGATTGATTGATCGAACACGAAAATTTGAATCAGTAACAGCCCTAATACCCATATTTATATGTGCCTTGGAGGGGACAGGGAGGGGGCGGGACAAGCGCCGACAGAATACATACAATAATAAATTCCTATTTACGCAATGGCCTCTGTAATAGGAAGTCCTCTCTCCTGCGCTGCCATTGGACGACTGTTCTGTCTATCATAGGAGACGGGACTTTGTATTAAAAAGGCCGCCGAGTAAACAGGAGATTCTCCTGTATGTAATTTGCCAGGGCTCGACCTGCCCCCTCCCTGTCCCCTCCGAGGCTGCAGATGGGCACCGATCAGGCTGCACTGATGGCAATGGTAAGGCTGTATTTATGCAATGGTGAGGCTGCATTCATGCAATGGTGGGGCTGCATTCATGTCAATGGTGAGGCTGCATTCATGCAATGGTGAGGCTGCATTCATGTCAATTGTGAGGCTGCATTCATGCAATGGTGAGGCTGCATTCATACAATGGTAAGGCTGCATTCATGCAATGGTGAGGCTGCATTCATGCAATGGTGAGGCTGCATTCATGTCAATGGTGAGGCTGCATTCATGTCAATGGTGAGGCTGCATTCATGTCAATGGTGAGGCTGCATTAATGCAATGGTGAGATTGCATTTGAGGCTGCATTCATGTCAATGGTAAGGCTGCATTCATGCAATGGTGAGGCTTCATTCATGGCAATGGTGAGGCTGCATTCATGCAATGGTGAGGCTGCATTTGAGGCTGCATTCATGGCAATGGTAAGGCTGCATTCATGGCAATGGTAAGGCTGCATTCATGGCAATGGTGAGGCTGCAGATGGGCACTGATTAGGATACATTGATGGGCACTGACCCTTATTTTGCTTTACAGTTCTTTATTTAAAATTTACGTTTTCCTCCTGTAACTTCGCTCTTAAAGTGAAGGTGCGTGTTATACGCTGATAAATACAGTATATCGAAATAACACGCCCAAGCTCATCCTTAGTGCTGAGGGGCACTTGGGGATTCGTTGTCGGGGCCACAAAAGATATATATATATATATATATATATATATATATATATATATATATATATAGCGCCCCCCTGAGTATACTGGGAACAAAGAGACACCTCCAGATACCGAGAGCGGGCTTACATTCAGTCCATGGCTATAATGGAAAGTGAGAACAAATACGGGCACCAGTCACTTTGGTATTTTTCACTGCTTTAATGAAAAACTTGAAAGAAGTAGTAGTAAAGAGGTTGAGGGGAGGTTGCAGATACCTTTTTGTAGCAGATCACTTACAGACTCTTCAGAATAGAGGACAAACACACAGTTTTCTCATAGCAGAATCCTGTATAGATGAGTAGGTCTCTGCCACAGACCTAGCAAACAGTACAATGTCTGGATAAGCCTCTCTCACAGGACTTAGCAGCCAGCGGATACCTGGATAAGTCTCTTTCACAAACTTAGCAGCCAGGAATGTATTACCTCGATTGAATTGTAGCACAGCGTCACAGTACCAGAACCTTTAAGCCATCCGGCAGCACTGTGAGGGTAGGTTAGGTGTGGGTGCGTCCTCCAAGTAAGTTACCAGGCCCTTCTGAGAGACCAGCCATCATCCTGGCTCTCTCCAGCAAGGGCCCTCCCCTGGATCTCCTCAGCTTGGCTCGGCTTCTTCCTAGTAGGCAAGAAAGCCTAAGGACCACCTCTGCGGTAGTAGGCTCCAGACAGGCTTCTGGGCCTACTTGCACAGCTGCAGTGACGTAGCCTCCAGCCCGGAGGGCCATGAGGTAAGAACTGACTCCTAGCACATGGCATCTGTCCCATAAATACTCTCCCCCAGAATACACAGCGGCAGTAACCTCCCACTGGGCTGTTTCTGAAAGAAGAATATTCATTAAAGTTTCACTAAGTTGTTATTCGCACACTGTCCCATGGTACCAGTGACACCTACTGGCAACAGTGGGAACTGCACAACCAAGTAAATTCCAGAAAAGATTCAGTAAACTATATACATTCAATCTGAGCTGCTTACAGCTCAGCCAAAAATTAAATTTACCTGCGAGCGCCTGGTCAAAAGGAGCAGGGCGCTACATATATATCCAAATAACATGCCCGAGCTCATCTCTTCACCACACACAACCACAAAGGCAAACTAATTCTTGTTGGACAGTGTATTAGTGCTCGAACGAACACACTTAGTTTGTATTTTATTGGTTCAAAAAATGTCAGGCAAAATGGTTGGCCCTCACGCGTGTTCACTTCATCAAATCTGGCCCTCTTTGAAAAGTTTGGACACCCCTGGTGTAGGCCATTTAAGTACCTCATGAATCCTGACTCAAATACCCCCAGGACGTTGCTGTGTGAGGGCTTTGATAAAGCGCATACACACGAAACATGTAGTCATGGCAACCGTACTGCTTGTGGGTCACGCTGGTTCCCGAGCACATGCAGGCTTCAGAGCCCATTCAGCTCCCTTCAGCATTGAATGCCACCCATACAAGCCTACCCAGTCTGACCTCGGATCCCATCCCGCGGCTTCCCCATCTGGACCAGGACAGCTCCGTCTGTCCCTCTACAGGAGCAGCCACACGCTTACCGGTACACCACCAGAGAGAGCAGCTTGCCATCTGACCGCGGACCGCGGCCTCACCCGATCCCTGTCAGTACACCAGCTTGCTCTGCAAACTGACAGGTGAGATATGGCGCTCCACCCCTCCATGGCCCACGCCCACCCCCCCGCGCACCGAGCCTACAAGTCCAGGCCGCCCAACAGGTCCTTTACCTGGCTTAATGCAGCAGGGAGATTGGCCCCTCCCCCACTGCCAGGCTCACTCCATCTGTGGATGCCGTCAGCTCCCCGTTGCTATGGCCCAGCGATGCCGTAAGCTGCTTTTAATACATTTAATTTTTCCATCATTCACATAATTATTGCATTGACTCTGGATTTTGGGTTTCCTATGTGCATGTCTTATTAAACTTTCCATGCTGGTTTATGCTGCTTCCCAGAGACCTTTTTTTCTAAACCCATTGAGCACTGACACCCTTAGTTTTGTTTTACTGTCACCCATATCCTATCCTCCAGTATGGTTATTGTCTAGCTGCCTTGGATTTAGCCCCTATTATAATACCTGGGATCCCACTCCACATGACCACAGTTGGGCGCTGATGAAACTTTGCTTTTTCTCCATTTGGATTGAGGCCTAGTCATTACTGCTCACCTCAATCACAGAAGTGAGCTCTCAAACTCTGAATTCAGAGCCACTGCATCAGGCAGAGAGAGAGAGAGCATGTGTGGGGGATTGAATCAGAGAAGAATCTCGCTCTGGAGATGGTGAAGGTGGGCAGTAATGACTAGGCCTCACTTGCAATGTCCTAGCAACGTCCTGGGAGTATTCTAATTAGGCTTTGGGAGATATGTAAATGGCCTACACCTTTAGCAAGGACATTATTCGACTTTAGTCAAGATGTCCCTTATCTGTGTAGGCAGATTTTTGGTAAAGGTGGACTAACCCTTAACTTTGATGATGCACATGATTTACAGCTGAACGCTAGACAGATATACTGTAAAAAAACACAATTTAAATTGATATTAACTGGTTGCCGACCAGCCACCGCAGTTTTACTGGCAGCAGAATGGCCAGAATGTTACCTTACATCACTTCGCCTTTTGGCCACTAGGGGCACACATGCGCCCTCAGCATTTGCCTGGAGCCGATGCGAGTGTCGGGCAGGCACGAAGACTGACGGGCACCCGCAAACGCTCGTGAGAGAGCAAGAACCAGGATTTGTGTGTGTGTAAACACACAGATCCCGGTTCTCTCAGGGGAGAGGAGACAGATCGTGTGTTCATACTAAGTATGAACACCGATCTCTCTCTCCTCCTAGACAGTCCCATCCCCCCCTACAGTTGAGGGAACATAGTTAACCCCTTGACCGCCCCCTAGTGTTAACCCCTTCCCTGCCAGTGACATTTATACAGTAATGCATTTTTATAGCACTGATCACTGTATAATGGTCAATGGTCCCAAAAATGTGTCAAAAGTGTCCAATTTGTCCGCCGCAATATCGCAGTCCAATAAAAATCGCAGCTCGCCACCATTACTAGTAAAAAAAAAAATAGTAATAAAAAATGCCATAAATCTATCCCCTATTTTGTAGACGCTATAACTTTTATGCAAACCAATCAATATACGCTTATTGCAATTTTTTTTTACCAAAAATATGTAGAAGAATATATATTGGCCTAAACTGAGGAAAACTATTTTTTTTTAAATGTGCGATATTTATTATAGCAAAAAGTAAAAGATATTGGGGGGTGCAAACTACAAGTGCAAAGTGCTGGGGGGTAGATCTGAAATGAGGGGAAGCTCTGCTGATTTTATTATCCAATCATGTGCAAGCTAAAACGCCATTTTTTATTTTCCTTGCATGTCCCCCTCGGATCTACAGTGACTGCACTTCCAAGTGCATTTTCAGTGCAATTTCAAGTGCACTTTGCACTTGTAGTTTGCACTAGTAGTGCAAAGTTGATTTGCCTTTAGTAAATACCCCCATTGTGTTTCTTTTTAAATTGTCGCTCTTCTTTTGTTTATAGAGCAAAAAATAAAAACAGCAGAGGTGATCAAATACCACCAAAAGAAAGTTCTATTTGTGGGAAGAAAAGGACGCCAATTTTGTTTGGGTACATCGTCACGCGACTGCGCAATTGTCAGTTAAAGCGACGCAGTGCCGTATCGCAAAAAATGGCCCGGTCATTGAGCAGCCAAATCTTCCGGGGTTGAAGTGGTTAAAAGGTTATTTTCCTGTGTTAAAATTAAAAAGAGGTTATACTTACCTGCTCTGATATTGCACAGAGCAGCCCCTTACCTCCTCTTTGGCAGACCCCCGTTGGTGTTGTCTGCTCCTCTTTTCTCCGGGTTCCTCCTCAGCAAGCCGGGTGCTATGGGGAAGGTGAGAGGGACCAGGGAGCGAGAGGAGCGGTGAGAGGAGCCAGGTAAGTGTTTAGCGAATGGGTGTGAGGTGGAGGGGGAGAGGGGGTTGGTTAAAACAGGTAGTGGAGCGTATTTAACCTTAATACAGGGAATTCATTAACCACTCTAGAAGATTTACCCCCCTTCATGATCAGGTCATTGTTTTCGTTAGGGTACTTAGTTATTTTAACTGACAATTGCGCGGTCGTGCAATGTTGTACCCAAATAACATTTTTTTCCTTTTTTTCCCACAAATAGAGCTTTCTTTTGGTGGTATTTGATCACTTCTGCGGTTTTTATTTTTGTGCTAAACAAAAAAAGGCAGACAATTTTGATAAAAATATATATTTTTTACTTTCTGCTATAAAACATATCCAATAAATTAAAAAAAAAAATCTAATTTCTTCATCAATTTAGGCCAATATGCATTCTGCTACAAATGTTTGGTAAAAAAATACCAATTAGCGTATATTGATTGTTTGCACAAAAGTTATAGCATCTACAAACTATGGGATATTTTTATTTATTTATTTATTTATTTATACTAGTAATGGCGGCGAACAGCGACTTATAGCGGGACTGCAATATTGTGGCGGACAAATGGGACACCTAACTGACACTTTTTGGGGACCAGTGACACTAATACAGTGAGCATTGCTAAAAAAAATATGCACTGTCACTGTACTAAGGACACTGGCAGGGAAGGGGTTATCATTAGGGGCGATCAAAGGGTTAACTGTGTGCCTAGCCTGTTCTTACTCACTGTGGGGGAGGTGCTTTGACTAGGGGAGGGCAAAGATCCATGTTCCTGCTTTGCAGAAACACAGGATCAGTACCTTCCCTTCTGACAGAATGACAGTCTGCCTTGTTACATAGTTACATACATAGTTACATAGTAGGTGAGGTTGAAACCTAATGTTGTTTACGTAGGCAGATTGATGTTCTGCCTGTGTCCTGTGCAATCGGCAGGTACTGGCGGACATCAAGTCCATGGTACCCGCTGCGTTGCTCCCGGTGTGTGTGTTTACCAGCAGCGCGCACGTCCCAGACCCGGAAGTGTCAGATCACGTACTAGGTATGCGATCTTGCGCACAGCAACCGTCCTGCTGCAGTAGATCTACGGTGGGGGGTCTTGAATCGGTTATGGTAAAATACGTTTTGGCTTTAAAACCACTTTAATGCAGCTCTGAAATCATTATTACATCATATTATTATTTTTTATATACAAGCAGTGTATGTACCTGAATTTGCTCTGGAATCAACCCCCCTGTAGTAACTGAGCAATACGGCTGGGGTATGAGAGGAAGAAGTTGCACAAGGAGCTAATGAGTATATGTGCTGACAAGAAGCATTCTGATAGGAAAAGAAAGCAGAGTGACAGAGAGATGAGCTCGTCACTCCCTGGCTTATCCTTTTACTGTCCAATCACTCGCGTGGGCGGGTCCAGGTATGCCTGGGCTCAGAAGAAGTGGGTTGAATAATACTGTCCATCAGACCGAGGACATCTAGTGTCAGAAAAGTGGTTGTAGAGTAAATCTCTGGATGTAAGGTGGAAAAGCTGGCTTTTATTAGTTTGTATTTTAATGGGATATTCATTTTTATTTTGCTATTTTGCAACCTTGTTTTTCTTGATGCTCTACAGCATTTCCTAACTACCTAATTATAAAACAGGAAGAAAAAATACACATATATTATAATTGTAGAACCCTCTACCAATAGGTAGGTGCTAGTAAGGTTTATTTTACTAGGTTATCCAGCACAGGCAAATTTAGGCAGGCCTATGCTGCAAGCTAGGCCTGTCTGTTTTGATCTGGGGGCTGTGAGTGTTTAGACCCCTTTCACACTGGGGCACTTTGCAGGCGTTACAGAGCTAAAAATAGTGCCTGCAAAGCGCCCTGAAAGAGCCGCTCCTGTCTCTTCAGTGTGAAAGCCCGAGGGCTTTCACATTGGAGCGGTGCACTGGCAGGACGGTAAAAAAGTCCTGCTAACAGCATCTTTGGATCGGTGAAGGAGAGGTGTGTATACCGCTCCTCCACCGCTTCTGCCCATTGAAATCAATGGGGTTGCGCGGCTACACCGCCGGCAAAGCGCTGCTGCAGCGGTGCTTTTTGGGTGGTTTTAACCCTTTTTCGGCCACTAGCGGGGGTTAAAAGCGCCCCGCTAGCGGCCGAATATCTCTGCAAATACGACGAAGCTGCCCTCGCCCCAATGTTAAAGGGGCCTTAGAGTAGCAGTGGGTGTGACCACCTGTGCTCCAGTTCTGGGGCGCCTCCCCTGCTTCCAGGGAGAAGATTCTGAAAGAGGGGCTGGGCCTGGAACTGGAGTGGCAGGCAGCTCATGCAGGAGCCCTGACCAATCCCCAATCGGTATTGGAAGGGGGCGGGCCTCCTATATAAGCTGAGGTGATATGCCACTGGGAAGAGAAGTCGGCTGAGTGAAGTGAGGAATGGCATGTTAGGCAGCAGCAGGAGGCCATCCCCATCTAGGGGGGTGCGCCGATCGCAGGAGGAGGCCCGGGGAGAACTGTGAGGGAACATTGCCTCTACACGGTCATTGGCAATGTCTCTGTCACCACACGGTCGGATGGCAGGGAACTCCTGGAGCAGAAGGGCAGGTGAAGCTGTCGGTGCGCATGGTTCAGTCAAAGTTCCTCATTGAGGACTCAGGGCTGTTGGAAGGTCGGTGAGTGTTACCACAGTGGAGAGCTGGAGGTGCCAAGGAGTCTGTGAGGGAACTCTGCTATCACACGGTCGTTAGCAGAGTCTTCATAAAACACACAGTGGATGATGGGGAGTCCTGAATAAGAAAAGAGACTATGGGGTTCTGTGTCAAGTCGATGTAGCCTGCGGGCTCATGATTTGTTAGTTGGGTTGGCTGGGAACAGTAGTCCCTTTTCCTAGAAGACATGCTTTTAAACCCACTAGGCCTCCGGGGAGAGGTTCTGCAGGCCCCAGGCTTAGTGGCAACGAGCAACCAGAGCCAGTATAGAGGCTTATTCAGAGTGGGTTCATACTACCTAATAGAAGAGGACGTGTCATACTTCAGTTAATAGATACAAGTTTCGAGCAGGAGGAACCAGGTCTGTGCAGGAGGAAACAAGTTTTGGGCAGGAGGTAAAAGAGATCTAAGAACATTGCTTTTACATGGTCATTAGCGATGTCTCCGTCCTTCACACGGTGATGGTAAGAGAACTCTAATTCCGCGTACACACAGGCGGACTTTTTGACTGGACTGGTCTGACGGACTTTCCGATGGACTTTTGAACGAACGGACTTGCCTACACGCGATCACACCAAAGTCAGACGGATTTGTACGTGATGACGTACGACCGGACTAAAATAAGGAAGTTGATAGCCAGTAGCCAATAGCTGCCCAAACGTGGGTTTTCGTCCGTCGGACTAGCATACAGACGAGCGGACTTTTCGATCGGACTCGAGTCCGTCGGAAAGATTTGAAGCCTGTTCCAAATCTAAAGCCCGTCAGATTTTTGACCGAAAAAGTCCGCTGCAAGTCCGATGGAGCCCACACACGGTCGGATTGTCCGCCAAATTCGGTCCGTTGGACCAGTGCAGTCGAAAAGTCCGCCCGTGTGTACGGGGCATTAGATGAAATAGTCTGCTGAGATTGAGCAGAGGAGGAGCAATAGTCTGCATGAAGATGCAGGAGGAGATTCATACTTAATTCAATATGCACATTACATCTTCTGGCTCTAACTTGATCAGAATGTATTCAAATCCTAAAAATACAATGGCAATAACTTATTTTATGGGCATCCCATATTCCTATGCCTATCCAAGTTCTACCCCCCAATAAAACAACAAAAACAAAGCTTGCAAAAGACTGTTCATTGTCTCTGGAAGTGATGTATGAAGTCTGGCAGTGGAGTGATTTGGCGGATTGTTTGTTACTAGCTGCAACACCATGGCTACATAATATATCCAAAAAGAAGCAGAATCGTTCTTGGAAAGATTATTAGGGAAGGAATATAATAAAATAGGACACAGTGCACTAGGTGTGGGTATGAAATCTGCTGGACACGAAAGGCAGAATGATGGAGCGGAGTTTAGAATGATTTGAATGACGAGGAGAATTGCTCTTGTGTTTGCAAAGCTGCTAAGGCTCCTATGACAACGGTGATATGTTGGGACATGATCAGAAGAAGTGTGATTTTCTGCCCCCTGCTGGAAAATTACTGGAAATTCATCTTCTACTGGAGCTCAATTCACTCTCAGAAATACTGTCAGAGATAAGCAGAACTTGCTAAATCCACTACACCGATTCGCCCTTGTGAGCCAATTAGTGATAAGAAAGTCAGACATTTTATGGAAAAGCAGAGAAAAGACTATGGGGTTTGCACCTTTAAAGTATTCGCCTTTAGACTTCATGCACACTGGACAATTTTACAGGTGCTGTTTTTGGCTTTTGGAGTTTTTTTTATACTGCATGTAAACCCCCCAGCATGTTATCCTATGTGTCCATACACACATAGGCTGTTAGCAGCATTTTTTGGCATGGGCGTTTTCTGGCTGAAAAAAAACCCCCAGAACTAGTGAGATTTAAGAGGAGTTTTTGAGCTGTAAAAACGCTGTTACGCTGGTAAACGCAGTAAACCAAGGCTAAACAGTGTTTTTGATCCCAAAGCTTGTGTTTTCTTGCTAAAAACAGCAAAACACGGAAAACCACTAATGCAAAAAAGCGGAAAAACTCAAGTTTTAATGTCCAGTGTGCAGGAGGGCTAAGAGAAAAAAATAAAAGGTTAATCATACATCATCACAAATCCCCCTGCTGTACTTACCTGCTAAACTGTCAGTGCCCCCACAGTGAGTCCAGCGGTCCGGGAATTTGAAATCGCTACTCTTCTCTGCGCAGCACTTTTGGGACAGATCAGAGTGATTTTGATTGGTCAGTGCTATCACAGAGCATCACTACTCTGATCCGTCCTGGAAGTGCTGCACAGAGAAGAGTGGGAGGACAGGAGATTTCAAATCCCCAGACTGCTGGAGCAGCTGCATGGGCACTAAGAGCTCATAATCCCCAAACATTTAGGGGCACATTTACATCAGATGCAGTTTTTAGGCAGTCCATTTTGGCAGCAGTGAGCTATAACTAAGGGGCAGTATTATGCGCATTTGTATTTGTACGCACGGTTCAGGGTTTTTTTTTTACATTTTTTTTTGCATAAAGTGACACTTTATTTATGTAACCACACAGCAGAGAGGTGCATTGCGTTGCTGTACACTGATATGCAGTGCAATTCAGTGTGCTGCGATAAAATGCACCATGTCTGCATTTTATCGCAGCTCACTGCACCGCACCTCCAGGCTACGTTGCAGTGTAAAAGGGGCACAAATAAAACAATTGTTTTCTATGTGCCCCAGTGATAGATGGTGTTCTTCCAGTCCAGAAATACACCAGTCACCGCACTAGTGTGAACAGGCCCGTAAACACATGTGCACAGAAAATGAATGTATTTCAATGAGCCTTGTTTACAACATTGTGGTGTTTTCACGTGTATTTAAAAAAACAAGTACAGCATGCTTTTTTGTAGAATGTAAATGTACTAGGTTGCACATAAACACATACAAATGCACTACAGATGCACGGAATTGTAGGTCAGTAATAAAAAAATCACAAATAATGTCTAAAAAAAGCTTCCTGAAGATGTCAAATTACTGACGAAACTAGTTGAGGCAGTGTTCCCCAGCCGATACGTTACATCCCATTCCTGGAGCACAAGCCAACTTCTGGTCTCAGGTTGGTGGCCATCTTAACCATAAACGCTGTATGTACCTGGTACCGGTCCTTAGGCACATATACATGTGAGTACGGTATAATTGTAAGGTTTTATAGGGTTTTGCATAATGAACCTTTTTTAATGCCCTGTACACGCTCGGATTTTGTTCGGAAAATGTTCGATGGGAGCTTGTTGTTGGAAATTCCAACCCTGTGTAGGACATTTTCCATCGGAATTTCCGTCACACAATTTGACATCTGGATCTCAAATTTTCTGACAACAAAATCCGTTGTCGTAAATTCCGATCGTGTGTACACAATTCCGACGCACAAAGTTCCACGCATGCTTGGAATCAAACAAAATCCGTTGTCATAAATTCCGATCGTGTGTACACAATTCCGACGCACAAAGTTCCACGCATGCTCGGCATCAAGCAGAAGAGCCGCACTGGCTTTTGAACTTCATTTTTCTCGGTTCATCGTACGTGTTGTACGTCACTGCGTTCTTGACATTCGGAATTTCCGTCAAGATTTGTGTGACCGTGTGTATGCAAGACAAGTTTGAGCCAACATCCGTCAGAAAAAATCCATAGATTTTGTTGTTGGAATGTCTGATCGCGTGTACGGGGAATAATACTGTTTTTTGAGTGGTGGTGTATGGCATTGGAAGGAATCGCATCCTGGTATATATGGATGGTTAAGTTGGTCACAAGATACACAGTGGGTCCAACCAAAAAAAGTGCAGTGTGACCTATCTAACAATAGAAATTCCATCCATTGTGGTGAGTGTACATCCATGAACTAGAAAAAATATTTTTACTGCACTATCCCAAAGAATCATAAATAAAGGAATAAACCATATATAAAGTGAAAAAGATTAAAAAAACTCCATACAACTCACTGTCACATGAACATGTGAATACAATCACCAGTGAAATGTGCAAAGAATAATGTAATAAAATATAAAACAAGATAAATTGTCAACAGAGCCAAGTCCACTCCGATAGGCTATTTGGAAAGAAGCCCACTAGTAGAGTGATCTTCCAAATGATGATTCTGTAATCCTCAAGATAGTGATGACGTGCAACTGCAATGCCATGGGAGATGTGATGGGGTGCAACAGAAAAGTACCTCCACCCACAAAAATGCTCCCGCTTACCAGCTCGTAAAATCTCTTATTTAAGGAGATCATGCGTGCCTGTGGCTCTTAACCCCAGCCTTGGGTCTTTCAGACATAGATGGCTCCTCAGACTCTCCGCACGGAGTTTCTTCTATATGGCAGATGTGCACTCATTCCCCATCAAAGGACATAAAAACTTCCATAGCGTGATATGTTTAAACGTATGGGGTCACCTGGAGCACCTGGAAGTGGTCACGTGTTTATCTGTTACTTATGGAACCAGCACTTGTTTACTTACCTTTTGTTTTTTAAGCAATTATCATTTGAATGGGACTTTTTGATACATTGGACATTAGCTGTATTTTTTGGTGCTGTTCATTTATTTATTTTTTTGCTCTTTTGTATGTGGTAAATTGTTTAGTCTTGCAACAAAATGCACTGCAAACGCATGTACTGTACACACGTGTGGAACTTCACACTGAGCGCGCTAATTTACACCAGATTTACACCATTTACACCAGATGCAGTCGGGGTTGTTTTTAACACAGTATGAATGCAGTACAAACTTATATGCAGGAAAAATTTCAGTGAAACTAAGGTCTTTTTTTTTAAAGTTAAAAATAACAAACATGTTATACTTACCTGCTCTGTGAAATGGTTTTGCACAGAGCAGCCCGGATCCTCCTCTTCCCGAGTCCCTCTTCTGTGATCATTTCCCCTCCCTCCTGTTGAGTGCCCCACAGCAAGCATCTTGCTATGGGAGGACCAGAGCCGAGTCACAGCTAATACATATTTGCCTAAAGTGATGAAGAAATTCATTTTTTTTTCATTTTTTTATAGGGTATGTTTTATAGCAAAAAAGTAAGAAATATTGTTATTTTTTCAAAATTGTCTGTATTTTTTTGTATATAGCACAAAAAATAAAAACAGCAGAGGTGATCAAATACCACCAAAAGGAAGCTTTATTTCTGGGCAAAAAACCCATACATTTCTTTTGGGTACAGCATTGCACGCCTGCTCAATTGTTAGTTAGAGTAACGGCAGTGCCGTATCTCAAAAAAACCTAGAGCTGAAGTGGTTAATGTATTTCAATGAGCCCAGTTTACACAATTGCAGTGCTTTCATGTGTGTTTAAAACTGTACAGCGTGCTGCATTTTTTCACACCGGAACGCATTGAAAATGCATGTAAATGCACCACAAACCCATGTGAACGCACATAAAAGCACTGCAAAAGCATGTGAGGACACAAGTGAGGAAACACAGAGTGTACGCTCGGATTGTGGAGTAAACGAGCCCCAAATAATTTTTTTCAAATATGAAATGCACATTTTTAAAATGTTTGCACTTCCTGAATTTTCGCATAGGTAAGGATGACATGTCCACCCACTCACTTCCTCCTCGGATGTCTACATCAGCTCACCGGAGGCAGTATTTCGGTCTTCCAGCATGACATGTAAAAAGTGTGAAAATACTGCGCTATACCCAATGAAACATAAACAAAGAGCTGCTAACACACAAACAAACCAAGTCAAAGTGAAAGTGAAAACAATAAGTGTAGCGCTAGAAGTAATAACTACCTATATGCATTCAATTCGTCTCAATCAAATGGGCGGGATGGGTGCACCAGGAAACAGTGTTAATCAGGGCTGGACTGGGACAAAAATGTGGCCCTGGACTTTATCCAGAATGGCCCAGGGCACAGCACATCAGGGCACAGTGCACATCAGGGTAAAAGCACATGAGGGCACAGCACATCAGGGTACATCGCACATCGGGGCACAGCGCACTTCGGGGCAACACAACACAGCACATCAGGGCACAGCACATCAGGGTACATTGCACATCGGGGAACAGCACACATCGGGGCAACACAACACAGCAAGATCAGGGTACAGCACATCAGGGTACATGGGGCACATGAGGGTACATGGGGCACATGAGGGTACATAGGGCACATGGGGCACATCAGGGCACATGCAGGGCACATCAGAGCAGATTCAGGGCATATTCGGGCACATGGGGCACATCAGGGCACATTCAGGGCACATCAGGGCACATCAGGCACATTCAGAGAACATCAGGGCACATGGGGCACATTCAGGGAACATCAGGGCACATGGGGCACATGGGGCACATCAGGGCACATTCAGGGAACATCAGGGTACATTCAGGGCACATCAGGCACATGGGGTACATCAGGGAACATCAGGCACATAGGGTACATCAGGGTATATTCAGGGCACATCAGGGCACATTCAGGGAACATCAGGGCACATGGGGCACATCAGGCACATGGGGTACATCAGGGCACATTCAGGGAACATCAGGGAACAACAGGGCACATGAGGGCACATTCAGGGCACATGGGGTACATTCAGGGCACATGGGGTACAATCAGGGCACATTCAGGGAACATCAGGGCACATTCAGGGAACATCAGGGCACATTCAGGGCACATGGGGTACATTCAGGGCACATGGGGTACAATCAGGGCACATCAGGGCACAGCGTTTACTTGTTGTTTTCTTCACATGCAGAGTAGCACAGGCAGCCTCTGTAGTAAGTTCTTTCTCATGTCACGCTGCTGCTGCTCCCCCCGGCGGCCCCTCCTCCTCCTCTTTTCTTGTCCATCTCCATTTGCTTGTGACATCGCCCTGGCTCCGCCTCCTCCTATGTCCCCGGGCCGCCTCCGCCCTCCGTCCGTGAGTGACGTCACGGTGCCGGGACAAAGAGGCCGCCCAAATGGCTATATTGATAGCTGTTAGGGGGAGTGCCTGGGGGAGTGTCAATGCCTGTTCTTTTGTGACGCCGGCGGCCAGCCCGCCCGCCCGCCGAGTGCTGGAGCGGAGCCGCTCGGCGACGCTCGGACAGAGAGAGACAGTGACACAGTCAGAGAGAGAGTCATTGGTGTAGTGGCCCGCTGCCAATCGGCCCACCGGGAATCTCCCGGTAGTCCCGATGGCCAGCACAGGCCTGGTGTTAATATAGGGTAGTGAACCTCATAAAGTATGTGAAAAAAATGATACAGAAATGGGAGAAATGTCCACAGAAATGTCCAAATAGTAGGAGGACTGGCTCCTCAATCTTCAACCGAACTGGGAAAGGCACCAAAGAGCAAGGTGAGCACGAACAAACATTCAGGTAGAAGAATGGGTACTCTTACCAGATCTGTAGGACGCACCTACCCTATGGCAGTGCGTCTATAGGGCTTTAGGATATTGAATCCCCAGTGGTGATGCCAAACTGGATGGTCTCCTGTAAGCCTCGAACTCCAATCTGAACTGTGATAGATGTAGGTAAAAACAGAAGTTCCCGAGGATTGGACACTCGCCAAACAGGTCCAGCAATGAAGGTGGTCCCAAGGTGGTCATCACTACTCCATCATGGGGAAACAAAGAAAAAAGGGGCTCCAAATGGCGTAGGTCAACCAAAGTAGTTTTATTGAAGATAAAATGGCGTATAAAAAGTGATCACAAAAATACATAAAATGGCAATGTGGGAAGCAAGAGGTGCTGGCCCGATGCGTTTTGACTGAAAAGATCACTGCAGGCCTCTGCCAGTCTATGGGTGTTGGCAGCAAAGCGTGACAGTCTGCACATTCCCGGGAAGGGGGGAGGGGCTTGTGCATATACAGACATATTGTGGGTCTCTTCTGGTACCCATAGATCTGGCAGAGATCTGCGAAATGTGTGTGTATGCCCGGGGTATCATCCCAAGATTGTGGCATGGGAACAGGGAAACGAAGGAGAACTCTGGGCTGTAAGGAGGACACCACAGACTCCAGGGAGTAGGAAGTGTGATTTTTCTTTATTTACATACAAGAACAGTTTTCAAGGCCCAGGAACAACATTTTAGCTCAGTAGGGTGAAGTCCCTCTTTAATCTTTAAATATAAATTTCCTCTATGGAGGTGCAGCTGCTAGATTTCGGTTTGTCCATGTGCTGTGGACTTTCAACACTGAACTAGGCAGTCAGAGATGCTAGCAATGCTGAAGTAGGCCTACATACAAACCTTTATTTTAGTTTTAAATAGAGAAAGGAAAGGTTAAAGCCTATGTCAGGTTTTAAATGATATCTGTGTTTCCAATATTTTTCTAAATGGGTTTAAATACTCTCTGTGTCCCTATTAACAAGATTTGCCCTCATTTCCTATACTGGGACACTCATCACCTGAACAGGAAGTGAAGGGTGATCTGTCTGTCTGAAGACCACAATAAAAAACTGATTTAGGCAGCCCATACATTCATAATTTTTTTCATTTAACCAGCGGGTTGAATGAAAAAAAAAAACATCTGATTCCTCCATCCACACATTCGATGTAAATGGAGGAATCCTTCCTGCTACGCTATTGTGTTCTGATGGCAGGGCGGAGCAGAATACAATAATTAGTTCTGCTGGCTATAGGCCAGGGTCACTGATCGATCAGGAAAAACCTGACAGGCTGGTTGTACCAAAGTCGATTGGTAAATCAACTTCTGTAAAACCAGGGTGCCCATACATGGATCGAAATTCCCTGCTTAACCGGACAAATTTCAATCCATGTATGGCCGGCTTAGGTTTCAAAACTGTCCTCTCTTTGTTGGAAAATTTGTTTTTATTGCTGGATGCGTCCCTGTTTTGGGGATATCCGTTATTCTCTCTGACAAGTGGGAATAATTTATCTCACTTTCTGTGTAAAACCCATCAAATAGACAGCAAGTGAAGCAAAATCTCCCAAACTGGGCCAAAAACAAAGTGATCACTGGGACACCATCACCAGGGACAACACCAATGCATAGCTCCCAACTGTCCCTGATTTCGAGGGACTGTCCCTGATTTGGAACAAAGTCCCTTTGTCCCTCTTTCCTCCTCATTTGTCCCTCATTTTGGTCCGATCTATATAGTTGTATATAAAATGCACTTTGTATCTTTCAAAAAGTGTTTTCCAGCGCTAAACCCTTCATTCAATTTCTAATTGGCTGCATTTGTAAATTTCAAAAGCCAATATAAAGGAAAAGTAGTGGTAAAAAAAAAAAAAAAAACACTAATAATTTTTTTTTGTATAATTCTCCTTTAAGGGGGGCATGGCAGGGGTGTGTCCCATGCCTACATACCTTTGCTAATAGCTGTCCCTCGTTCCCACCTCAAAAAGTTGTGAGGTATGCCAATGATGAGGTATTGTTTGCTTCCACACCAGACATTTTGTACTCCTTTTGGCCACAGACCGGTCCCCTTAAAGCTTGATGGACAGTAAACTGGCCCTTTGTTTAGAAAGTTTGGAGACTCCTGTGCTATACCAACAAAAGATATCAACAACTGTCTAATATGAGATGAAGGCCTACTCAAACAATCCTGAATAAAAGCCCAGCTTCAGAATAAAAGTAACCCCCCCTCTCTCTTTGATCGCTGGGTAAAAAAAAAGTTCTAAATACCCATTTGCAGTCACATTAAGAGGTGGTCACAGGCATTGGGTCCTTCTCTTTGTTTACTTCCTATATGGGTCCATACCACTGCCTTTTTGACGAGAACAATTCCCATTGGCTAACAAGCAGAGGGGATCTCTGTCAGAAACCATGAATTAGACCGAAGTACAGTTAAATCACACTTGTTTAATAATAAAAGTAAATAGAACAAACGTAGTCAAAACATAGCCAAAGTTCGGTGGCCAGAACGGATAGTCAGATAAGCCAGAAAGTCAGGAAGCCAGGGAACAGCGTAGTGGAACAGCAAGCAGGATCTGGAGCCAGAAGGAATGTCAGCCAAGCAAGTCTTTAACAGGAACATAGGAGACAGTCTCTGTGATGTTGACCAAGGCGAAGGCAGAGATCATCTGGGCTGGACGGCTTAAGTAGGCAGGACTCACGAGCAGGATATTATCAACAAGTAAGTCATTGTTGAGAGATAGGAGCTGGCAATTAGCCAACAGCTGAGTGGCCAGCTCAGAGAAGGAAAGGCTGAGCCCAGCCCTGACAGTACCCCCTCCTGAATGACCCCTCCCCCTCGGAGGACCACCAGGCTTGAGGGAAAAACGTCTATGGAAATCACGGAGGAGGACAGGGGCATGTACGTCCGAGGATGAGACCCAAGAGCGTTCTTCCGGACCATACCCTTTCCAATGCACCGGGTACTGCATGCGCCCACGGAACCTACGGGAGTCAACAATGGACTGTACTTCATACTCCTCATGGTTCTCAACCTGTACAGGGTGAGGATGAGGCACCGAGGTGGTAAAGAGGTTGCAGACCAAAGGTTTTAATAAGGAGACATGAAATACAATTGAGATACGCATATTAGAAGGAAGGTCTAATGTGTAAGCCACTGGGTTAATCCTGCGAAGAATACGGAAAGGCCCAATAAACCGAGGTTGGAAGATGACAGCCAGACCCTGTCCCCAAACTGGTAGGAAGGTGCAGGCAGGCGTCTGTGGTCTGTACCTATCATTAGCATGTCGCAAAGCCTCCTGGACTTGTGCCCAAGTGGAACGAAGACCACGGAGATGCTCCTCTAATGCAGGAATACTCTGCGGAACTAATAAGTCAGGCAACATGGAAGGTTGTAAACCATAGTTCACCATAAACTGGCGAACTATGGAGACAATCGGGAAGCAGAATTCAAGGCACTATTGTGGGCAAACTCCACCCACGGTAAGAGGTCTGACCAGTTGTTATGATGGTCAGAAATACAGCAATGTAGGAATTGCTCCAAGGAATGATTGGCTCATTCTGCGGCTCCGTTAGACTGCGGGTGATACGCAGAGGAGAAAGCAAGCTGAATTCCCAACTGTGCACAAAAGGCTTGCCAGAACCGGGACACAAACTGACTACCCCTGTCTGAAACAATCACCTTGGGTAGCCTATGTAAGCGAAAGATCTCCCAAGCAAAAATGGAAGCCAGTTCCTTAGAAGCGGTAAACGGTAAAACACCATAAGGATAACTGTGTTGCCCTGGGAGTTGGGTAACTCCACAATGAAATCCATAGACAGGTGGGTCCAGGGCCTCTCTCCATTGGGTATGGGTTGTAGGAGGCCCACTGGAAGGTGTCGTGGAGTCTTACTCTGAGCACACACGGAACAGGCAGCTACGAAGGCGGTTACATCAGCACATAGACTAGGCCACCAGAATTGTTGGGAAATGGCCCGAAAGAGTTGATTCTTCCCAGGGTGTCCAGCAGCCTTGGGAGAATGGTAAGTCTGGAGCACGGCAGTACAAAGAATCTCTGGGACAAAGCAGCAGTCACAAGGTTTCTCGGGAGGAGCATGGACCTGAGCAGCAAGAATTTTGTCACCCAAAGGAGAAGTGAGACTGGTGCGAACCATAGCCAGAATACGATCAGGAGGAATCACAAGAACAGTGGTACCTTCAAGTAGATGTCTCCATTCTTTCAGTGCTAAAATGATCGCTGTGACAGACTCACCCAGGACAGAGGCTTTTGGAAGGGACTGAATGCTAGCCCTTTGCCTACTGACTATGGGCCATGGAATTTGAGGGAGCTACAAGCATTTAGGAATATATTCTGTTATGTAATGCAAAAGGACAATATTAAGGAGGCCATGATGGTCTCTGCCGTTTGGAGTGTGGCTGTATTCCAATGTTCTATTATGTCTGTCTACCTTGGATATTATGGGATGTGTATGTAGATTAGCTGTGAGATTGGTGGGGGCGAATTCCTTCAGCAGATCTCAGTGCTGATTGGACAGTCTACCCCGCCCAGAATGCAAAGGGAGGGGGGGGGATTGCCCAGAGTATTACCTGTGTACATGTGTTTTCAATAAACAATCCATGTTCAGCAACCAAACAAGTATTGTCTTATTTTCTGGTTGTTAGACGTTGGAATATCTGATATCTATATTCAGACTGGGAGGAAGCTGCATATGACGAAAGCACTCAAGCGCAATGTGAGACGTTTCGTTACATGGTGGCAAGCAGCGGGATGCTTCCTGAAGTCTGGGACATCCAAACCTCCACTTGGATCCAAGGTCAGGATAGCAGGAGAGGAGGAGAGGTACAGATACCAGCAGCCATGGAAGAGGAATTCGGAAGGAGGTTGCGAGAGATGCAGATACAGCACAGAGGATATCAGAGCAGGTCCTACTGGGATGTATGATTCTATCCGCTGGGAACTCTGGAAGGAAGCGCTAGCCAACACCAGGGAAAAATTCTCTCCTCCTTCCAGGAAAGGTACTGGTCACAGTACGAAGTGTGAATGGTGTTTTTGGGGGAACAACCACATAAGAAATGGAAAGCTGAGTTGACCAGGCTGGTCCAGGTGGAGATGCAGTTGGATGAGAGTTACAGAGCCCTCCACTGGTATGTAGCCCAAGTGTGCCCGTGAACAGCGGACGACACCTTAACAGAAGGCTTTGGCTACGGCGGCCTGGGGCTGTTATTAGAGAGGCTGTCACAGGACCCTGACTTTGGGAGCGATTTGGAGTGGTGTTTGGAAGAAATCTCGGAATATAGAGAACAGATGCTGACTGTCTCAGAAGTTCCCTGGGCACTGGAAGATTTGGAGTTTCTAGCCAATCAGGAATGGGATCTGGAGATTGTCTACCGACAGCTGCTAGATTCTGCTCAGCAGCAGGTCTGGGCTCCCTTTGCCTGGGACTATCAGGAAATACCAGCTGACAACTCTGAAATCCTGGATGAAGAGTCGGCAATGTGGCAGAGTAACAGTGTGCTTTGCCAACCTGCCCCCGCAGCTATGGACGCGGGGGTCTTATGGCGGATGCAGCAAGTGCTGACTGACCTTGATAATCCTGTTTCGGCATGAAATGATCTTGGATGGAGGAATGCGTCTGTTCAGCAGCTGGATGAGGGTACGGGAGATGGAGCAGTCGCCTCATCCCTCTAGCGAGAGACCACAGAATTTATGGATTTAATTGACCGTTCATCAGAGTATGTTATAGATTTTGAGTCACCTGCCAAAGTGTGTTTTCAATAAACAGTCCATGTTCAGCAACCAAACAAGTATTGTCTTGTTTTCTGGTTGTTAGTGGTTGGAATTTCTGATATCTTTATTCAGACTGGCAGGAAGCGGTATATGACGAAAGCACTCAAGCAGAGTGTGGGACGTTTCTCTAACAGCTCTCTGTCACCAATTTCGTAATTGCACTCCGTAGGTGACAATTTCTTGGAAAAGTAGCCACAAGGATGCATAGCGCTCTCATCGGTAGGACATTGAGACAGAAGAGCGCCAACTCCAGTCTCAGAAAGCATCAACCTCAAGGATAAAAGGTAACCTAGGATCAGGATGTGCCAACACAGGAGCAGAAACAAAGACAGCCTTGAGATTCTCAAAGGCCTTAATGGACTCTGGAAACCAACTCTGTGGGTTACCGTCCTTTCTGGTCATATCAGTCAGGGGCTTGACCAGAGACGAGAAGTTACAAATAAACTTCCGATAATAGTTGGCAAAGCCAAGAAAATGCTGCAGAGGACGTAAACCCATTTGTCGGGGCCACTGTAGGACTGCTGAAAGTTTCTCTGGGTCCATCGAAAAACCAGCAGTGGAAATGACATAACCCAGGAGTTTAACCTGTTCACGATGGAATTCACACTTTTCTAATTCGCAATAGAGATTGTTCTCTCTTAGTTTCTGAAGCACACGACATCTGTGCGGTGGCTCTCCAAGGACTTGGAAAATATGAGGATATCGTCGAGATAAACCACCACACATAACTGCAACAATTCTCGGAGGACATCCTTAATAAATTCCTGGAAAACTGCCGGGGCACTACAAAGGCCAAAAGGCATTACGAGGTACACATAATGGCCTGTTCTGGTATTAAACACAGTTTTCCACTCGTTGTCTTTCTTAATTCTCATGAGATTATATGCCCCTCTCAAATCAAGCTGCGTGAAGATCATTGCTCCTTTGAGGTGGTCAAATAACTCAATGGAATCGAATAGGCATTCTTAAGATTGAGACCCCCTATAATCAATACAAGGTCTCAGTTCACCACTCTTCTTCACAAAGAAGAAACCAGCACCAGCATGAGACGAGGATTTGCGGATGAAACCTCAAGAAAGTGTGTCTGCAACATACTCCTCCATGGCCTTATCCTCCAAGACCGACAAAGGGTAAACCACAAGGGGGTATGGCACCAGGTTGAAGGTCAATTGCGCAATCATATGACCGGTGTGGAGGGAAACTACAGGCTTGACCTTTGTCAAAGACATCGCTAAAATTGTGGTACTCCTCCGGCAGGAAGGAGAGTGAAGAGGTGCACAGGACCTTGGCTACCTTCTGGGAGCAATTCTTACTGCATCGTGGCGACCAGGAGAGAACCTGGACGGGTAGGACAAGACTTCAAAAAGTGACCTGCCTGGCCACAATAAAGGCACAATCTCTCCCTCCTCCTAAGGGTTCCCTCATCCATAGAGAGACGCGTGAAGCCCAAGTGCATGGGTTCATCTTCACTGACGGACTCGGTACCAGGAGGCATGGGAGGTGAGGGGGGCAAGGGTGGGACTGCAAAGCTCGGAGACAAATGTACGGGAGGCATCCTCAAGCGCTCCTTAAAAGAGGGTCTTTCTCTGAGTCTGGAGTCAATGAGGATGGCAAACTTGATCAACTTCTCCAGCTCAGTGGGTATATCTCGGGCTGCTATCTCATCCTTAATGGTGTCCGAGAGATGAGAACCATGAGAAAAGCAGCCACGAGGGCCTCATTGTTCCAAGCAACCTCTGCTGCCAGAGTATGGAATTCAATGGTGTAATCGACAACAGTTCTCGTACTCTGTTTTATGGACATGAGGCATTTGGCAGCAGAAGCGGAGCGTGCAGGAACATCAAATACCCTTTTAAAAGAAGCCACAAACTCAGAGTAACTCAAGACAACAGGTTTTTGCATCTCCCATAGAGGGTTTGCCCAGGCCAAGGCTGTCTCAGAAAGCAAAGATATCACAAAGCCTACTTTGCTTCTGTCCGTGGGAAACGCCTGGGGCAGCATCTCAAAGTATATCTCAACCTGGTTGAGAAAACCTCCGGAGCAGCCACAGTGGGAGATTCCAGGTGAGCCTTGTGACTCAGGAGCATTTTTAATGCCATGGAAAACTGATACATTCGGTGATCCTGCTCATCCAATCTGGAAAAAATATTACCAACAAGTGGATTGACTGTATCTTCTGAATTCATGGCCTTCACCTACTGTCAGAAACCATGAATCAGACCGAGACAGAAGTACAGTAAATCACACTTGTTTAATAATAATAATAAAAGTAAATAGAACAAACGTAGTCAAAACATAGCCAAAGTTCGGTAACCATAACGGATAGTCAGACAAGCCAGAAAGTCAGGAAGCCAGGGAACAGCATAGTGGAACAGCAAGCAGGATCTGGAGCCAGAAGGATTGTCAGCCAAGCAAGTCTATAACAGGAACGCAGGAGATAGTCTCTGTGATGTTGACCAAGGCAAAGGCGGGGATCATCTGGGTTGGACGGCATAAGTAGGCAGGACTGATGAGCAGGATATCAACAACAGGTGAGTCACTGTGGAGAGATAGGAGCTGGCAATTAGCCGACATCTGAACGGCCAGCTCAGAGAAGGAAGGGCTGAGCCCAGCCCTGACAATCTCTCAGGAACCAGACGAGGACTTATGTCAGACTAGGGGGAATGTAGGGGACTGGCCAGCTAGGGTTAACTTGAGGTGCTAGGACCAGTGGCCTCTGTGGGCAGAAATGGCATCAGTGAGAGACAGGAAAGGTGGACTCAGGTGAATATAACTGGCTTCACCAGGTAAGGAAAAGTTAAAGGCTAAATTCCCCTTTTTCAAGAAAATAGTGTAGGCAGTCAAGGGGCCAAAGCAGATATTAAAAAACATGCAGCTTTGCAAAATGTTTCTTAATTATATTGTCGTACCTGTTGGCCATTTGCGCTCCCCTGGAAGCCTGGCTGAAAACTCCCAGTTAGTAATCACAACTTTCTGCCTTGTTGCTAGGTTGCAAAATCTATTGTTTTTCACTCCTGTAATGCCGTCAGTGAGCATCAAATGGTTTTCATATGCTTGCAGGAAGGCAGGACGTGGGGATTGCTCTTTGGGAATTTTTTACCTAGGCTTCCAAGGGGGCCAGAATGAAGGCCCCTTGACCCGCCCCGCCCTAAGGAAAGGGAGCCTTGACTGCTGGATGCTTGGCAACTAAGCGGGGCGTCAACCTAATCAGGGAGTCGGATTGGTTACAATGGCATTTTTCTTTTCACATATGCACTTCATGTTTCAGAGTCGTGTCTCTGTACGATGTCACCAGGTACCTATTTCTGATTTCCTCTCCATTACACAGACTGCACATCTTTTTGTTTCCTCTCACTCTTTTCCCCTTGGGATATTGCATGCGATTTTTCACTTTTTTTATATATATTTTTTTCCTATGATTTGGCTCATTTCATACACCTTCTTGCTTGTACGTTTATTTACGGCCATACACTTGTTTACTATTTTTCATGCCAATCACGATTTTTGGTCCAAGTCACATCCCTCACCAGTATAACATTCAATCTCACCACAATTGGTTATGAGTTGTTCCCGTTTCCTTCATACACATCATATTAATTTTACCCACTCAATCATTTATTTATATTTTCAGAAAACAAATTCATCGATCACCCCCTGGTCATCCTCCCACAGGAGAAATTTGTAAGTGCTCTTGGCTCCCTCAGCATGCCCTTTCCTCAGCTCCTGCGGGGGACCCTTTTATATAGTCCTTTTCCTTTGGTTTCCATGCACAGTTGACATGAGTATTTCCAGTGTTGTCAGTTTAGTCCCTTATACCTTCTACTTTTCCCAATCTTTGGGTATATTTATTAGACTTGGCTACTTATATACATTTATATTTTTATAGAATGATGCTGCATCAGCTCCTGAAGAGTTGGCACTGTCCCACGAAACGCGTCAGAATTACATAGATGCACATTGTCCTACAGACGGCCTACCATGCTTTTAATGCAATATATTTTAGACCCAACATGCCCTCAAGTTTAATTATGGGGTCAGTTTAATGCCTGTCTCGCACTGATGGTGGAGACAGGCCTCTTAGACTATACGGTTTGGTTATAGATGCTCATGGTATAACCGTGACCGGCATGGTTATTGGTATTTTGAAGGTTGTTATACTTGATATGTTCAATAAAGATGTGGCCTTGCCCTACTTCCAACTTAAAGTGGTCTATGTGTTTTTTTGGGGGGCAAGGTTTGTTGTGGTTTAAATAAGTGGGGGTTAAGATAAGCCTAAGCCTTTCAGCAGTCATTGGCTAAAGGTATGGCACACACACAGGCATTCTGAGAGGGACACAGGGCTATTGTTAATCGTGGCTGTGGGGGAGAAGGAGGTGAAGGAGGAGGCTGTGCTCCTCTTGAGCTGAGTGATAGCGGCATGCATGTAGGCCATTATAGCAAAAGCAGGAGTGTTGCAGATAGGGGAGAATCCTATTGCCCGGGGCACAAATAGAATGGGAGGATGTCAGCCCAGCTGAGGACAGTAACGTTTAGATAAGGAAATTTATAGAAAAAATTGCTAATGTATGTCAATTATGATATTAGTATCTGCTTTATGAAAAATATTACTTTAACCGCTTGCCGACCAGCCGCCACAATTGTACTGCAGCAGAATGGCACGGGCAGGCGAATCGCCGTTATGTTTTACGTCGCTCCCTCTGGTGGCCACTAGGGGTGCCCGCACGCCCGCAGCTCTCCCCTCGATGACCGCCGGGCTCCCGCAATCGCTCGTAACATGGCAAGAACCGGGATCTCTGTGTGTAAACACAGAGATCCGGTTCTTGGAGGGGAGAAGTGACAGATCGTCTGTTCATACAAAGTATGAACAGCGATCTGTCATCTCCCTTAGTCAGTCCTCTCCCCCCTTCAGTTAGAACATGTACTAGGGAACACAATTAACCCCTTGATTGCCCCCTAGTGTTAACCCCTTCACTGCCAGTGACATTTTTACAGTAATCAATGCATTTTTATAGCACTGATCGCTTTATTAATGCCAAGGGTCCCAAAATTTGTCTCAAAATTGTCTGATGTGTCTGCCATAATGTCGCAGTCACGATAAAAATCACAGATCGCCGACATTACTAGTAAAAAAAATAATAATAAAAATGCTATAAATCTATCCCCTATTTTGTAGACGCTATAACTTTTGCGCAAACCAATCAATATATGCTTATTGCGATTTTTATTACCAAAAATATGTAGAAGAATATATATCGGCCTAAACTGAGAAAAAAATAGCTTTTTTTTTAAAAAAAGGGGATATTTATTATAGCAAAAAGTACAAAATATTGTGTTTTTTTTCAAAATTGACGCTATTTTTTTGTTCATAGCGCAAAAAATAAAAACTGCAGTGATGATCAAATACCACTAAAAGAAAGCTCTATTTGTGGGAAAAAAAGGACGTCAATTTTGTTTGGTTACAACGTCGCACAACCACGCAATTGTCAGTTAAAGCGTTGCAGTGCCGAATCGCAAAAAGTGCTCTGGTCAGGAAGGGGGTAAAATCTTCCGGGGCTGAAGTGGTTAAAGTCACTTTAATGAATATTTTACAAAGCTGCACAATTTCTTAATACCTACAGGGGCCCCATGCGTGCAAGGGATATTTTCAAAACTTAGCCTTCAACACCTGGCAGGATAGGTTAGAGGGGAGTGGGTGGAAATGGACAGGAAAAAAAAAAGATTTTGCCCGGCAGTTGGCTGTAAATGATATTCAAGCGGGTTAGGTGCTTGCCTTATGCTGTTGTTGTTTTTTCAGCACAATAACTAGCAGAAGTTAAAGTAACACGAAATAACATCCTTATTCTCCAAAAATAATCCACACACAACCCCTTTTTATTGCTCCTTTAATCTATTTTTCAATAATTTTTTTCTTACTGTTTTTCTGCCTCCCTGGTACATTTTATGTGAGCTCCTGAACCTGTCCCGTTCCTCTCACTTCCACTTGTTTGCAATGAAAACTGTTTTATGCGCACTACAAATCCTATAGTCCATAGTCTCTAATCCAAGAGAGGGTGGCTATGTTCATGGGCATAGTATCAGGGTCGCAGGGGTCACAACTGTGACCCCACCCTTTTATTATTTTTAAAAATAATAAAAAATAAAATTGTGAAAAAATGGTAAAAAATAATATATTAACTAACAATGATACAAAACTACCGACACCATCCATTGATACGCTGACCCCATCCTCTGCCCTACTGACCCCATCCTCTGCCTAGGTGACACCATCCACTGGCCTAGTGACACCGTCCACTGCCGTACTGGCACTGCTCTGCTGACTGACACTGTACACTTTTAAACTAGGCTAGGTTAATATTTTTACAGTGACATTAGTTTTATTATATTTTCCTTGGTATTTATTTAGGCCTTGCTAGTAAAAGGGTATAAAACCCCGGTGAGCCTTGATTTCTTTCATCTTGTTCAGATAGATCTCCACCTCTCAAAGGTTGCCTACCCCTGCTCCAGGGTATTTAAAAAAAATATGTCTTTTAACAAATAATTCTATAACCACTTTCACTATCTTGGCACATAGTGGGAGTATCTTGGCACGCGGTGGGAGCAGCGGGTGGTAGTTGAGGGGGCCCAGGTCAACGTTTGCATCAGCCAGGAAGGGAGAATCTATCAAACAGAACCAATCACGAGTTACCCTATATCAAAACAAAGACAAGACCAGACGTTCCCTTATTGGAGTAATATCATGCAGTGATTAGCCTTTTAGGAGAATCTCATCCAAAATTAATTCTGCTTTTGTAGGAAATGCCTAAAATCGGACTTGTATCTCAGTGCAGACTTTTGGGAAAGTCAGTGAGCCAATCACCCAAGAAGGAAATGACATTTCTGGAGAAGCTTCAGGTTGTCATATTGCATTGAATTTCACAAAATATTACAGCGCTGATTGAAAAAGAAAGGTAATTTTTAAATAACATTCAATGATAATATGGCTTGAGTATCAATTGTATATGCTATATTTTTCTGTTTGCTTTTTTTTTTCCCATGAAAGAAATTTGGGAGAAATTTTGAAGAACCTCAGAAGCCTTAGAATGCGAGAGCTAAGCCTACTCATAAAATAAGGCTGAGAATATACTGAGAACTGTGTTCAACAGCAGATGAATTGTGTACAGTCTTTAAATTTTGTCTTCTGTCAACTACTTTGGGGCCTTTGAAGACGTTGGGTTGGTGGTCTGGTTGGATTACTGGTGGATGTTCCTGCACTCAGTGGTCTACATATATATGTACATGTGTATATTTATATAAATATATCTATATATCTTCTAGCCAACAGGACTAATGTTGCTCGGTGGTGAACAGTTGAGAAGTAACAATAATTGCAAAGAGTAATAAATTAATAAATCCTCCCAATAGGTATGCAAAAAGTCAACAAAGAGTTCACTAATAGCTCCACTGAATCTGTTGTAGCAGGCTTCTTCTGACAGAGGGGGCCCCCTTTTAGATGGTGCTGATCATGGGTGGCTTCTAGTGGTGATGGGATGAATGATGAATCCTGAGGTGCAACAGGGTTCTCTGGTTGGGTTCTGAGCAGCATCAATAGAAGCAGCTAATGTGAGTTCTATCCTTCAGCTCCCTGATGGCACGAAAAGACAGGCCTCCATGTGGGACTGGATCACAGCAGCCAGCTGCCCACTCTCTTTAACTCAGTACAGCGGTCTGCAGCTGAACAAACAGCTTTCTTGAACTGATATGTCCCACAACCAATACAGCAAATGGTCACTAACTGGCCTCAAAGCTCTTTCTCTCTGCACAAGTTCTTCCCTTCTTCACTTACTGGCGGCGATCTCCCAAAGGCGCCTGCTCTTTACCTGCCTTTCCTAATTATATGGCTCCTCCTGCATCTAGGCACACTGGATCCTGTAGTTGCCTTGCCTACAATGGTAATGGTACTGCTATAAGCACACATTTTTTACTGAATAAAAATGTGTATCCAGTGTGCATTTTTGGACACAGCTAATCACATGGTACAGATGGGCTTTGATTGGCCTGTCTGTTCCATGTGATCACTGTGACCAATCACAGCTAGTAACACAATTGTACACAATGAATGGTATGAAAGGAAGCCACTCATTGTTTACAATTGTCTTGTGATCTGCTGTGATTGATCACAGCAATCACATGGTACCATCAGCAGGCCGGTACACTGATCAGTCATCAGCTGAGTTCCCAGCTGGCTGTCATTTTACAATGGCCCCGACGGGAAGCAGTTAAAACAAATAATTACTGTATTTAAACAAATTTAAAAAACTGGCTAAAACTGTTAAGTGTACAATATAGAAAATTTATGTATTCAAAGGTGAGGTCGAAAAAAGACACAAGTCCATCAAGTCCAACCTATGTGTGTGATTATATGTCAGTATTACAGTCTATATTCCTGTATGTTGCGGTCATTCAAGTGCTTACCTAATAGTTTCTTGAAACTATCGATGCCCCCTGCTGAGACCACCGCCTGTGGAAGGGAATTCCACATCCTTGACGCTCTTACAGTAAAGAACCCTCTACGTAGTTTAAGGTTAAACCTCTTTTCTTGTAATTTTAATGACTGGCCACGAGTCTTGTTAAACTCCATTCTGCAAAAAAGTTTTATCCTTATTGTGGGGTCACCAGTATGGTATTTGTATATTGAAATCATATCCCCTCTCAAGCGTCTCTTCTCCAGAGAGAATAAGTTCAGTGCTCGCAACCTTTCCTCATAACTAATATCCTCCAGACTAGGGTTGCACCGATAGTGATACTAGTATCGGTAGCGGCACCAATACCGAGTATTTGCCCGAGTACTTGTACTTGGGCAAATGCTCCCGATGCTTCACCCAATAGCGGAAGTCAGTGGGCGGGCGGAGTGGGTGGGAGAAGCCGGAGCGCGGCACAGTCAGAGTCCGGAGGTGCAGTGGAGGAAGGTAAGCCTGTGGGCAGGGGTGTGGGTCACAACCTGTGCAGCTGTGTGCATCGGTGACCGGGCTGTCATAATCGTTAACAGAAGTGACGGCCCGAGTCTCCATCAGAGGCTGTACGTGGCAACGCCCATCTTGGTACACTCTGAACTCGGCCTCAGTAGCCTGCAGTCACAAGGCGGCAGCGGACATCTTGTTACACCCAGCCCATATAGTTCACTAACTATATGGGCTGGGTGTAACAAGATGTCCGCTGCTGCATTCTGACTAGGCTTACTGAGGCTGAGTGCAGGGTGTATCAAGATGGGCTCTTGTACTCACTCTGTCATCACTTATAGTCGATTTTATTGTATTATGCCGCCTATTAGTGCCCATAAGTGCCACCTATCAGTGCCCATAAGTGTCACCCATAAGTGCCAGACATCAGTGCCCATCAGTAAGTGTCAGCCATCAGTGCCACATATGAGTGCCCATCAGTCAGTGCCACCTATCAGTGCTGCAAGTCAGTGCCCATCAGTCAGTGCCACATATCTGTGCCACCTATCAGTGCCCATAAATGCCATCTATCAGTGCTGCAAATCAGTGCCACATACCAGTGCCACCTATCAGTGCCCATAAGTGCCAGCCATCAGTGCCACATATCAGTGCCCATCAGTAAGTGCCAGCCATCAGTGCCGCATATCAGTGTCCATCAGTCAGTGTCACCTATCAGTGCTGCAAATCAGTGCCCATCAGTCAGTGCCACATATCGGTTCCACCTATCAGTGGCCATAAGTGCCAGCCATCAGTGTCACAAATCAGTGCCACCTATCAGTCCTGCATATCAGTGCCAGCCATTAGTGCTGCAAATCAGTGCCCATCAGTACGTGACACCTATCAGTGCTGCAAATAAGTGCCAATCAGTCAGTGCCACATATCGGTGCCACCTATGAGTGCCCATAAGTGCCAGTCATCAGTGCCGCAAATCAGTGCCCATCAGTCAGTGCCACCTATCAGTCCTGCATGTCAGTGCCAGCCATTAGTGCTGCAAATCACTTCCCATCAGTACGTGCCACCTATCAGTGCTGCAAATCAGTGCCCATCAGTCAGTGCCACCTATCAGTGCTCATCAGCGCTGCTGCATATTAGGCCCTCCTCATCAGTGCCACTGCCAGTTACAGTTACAGTTCTACATAATTATATAGAAGATATCGTTAGTCTGTATTGTGCTTTGAAAACTGTCACGTGACATTAAAAAAAGTATCAGTAATCGGTATCGGCGAGTACTTGAAAAAAAGTATCGGTACTTGTACTCGGTCTTAAAAAAGTGGTACCGGTGCAACCCTACTCCAGACCCTTTATTAGCTTTGTTGCCCTTCTTTGTACTCGCTCCATTTCCAGTACATCCTTCCTGAGGACTGGTGCCCAGAACTGGACAGCATACTCTAGGTGCGGCTGGACCAGAGTCTTGTAGAATGGGAGAATTATCGTTTTATCTCTGAAATTAATCCCCTTTTTAACGCATGCCAATATTCTGTTTGCTTTGTTAGCAGCAGCTTGGCATTGCATGCCATTGCTGAGCCTATCATCTACTAGGACCCCCAGGTCCTTTTCCATCCTAGATTCCCCCAGAGGTCCCCCCCGTGTATAGATTGCATTCATATTTTTGCCACCCAAATGCATTATTTTACATTTTTCTACATTGAACCTCATTTGCCATGTAGTTGCCCACCCTATTAATTCGTTCTTTTTACAAGGTTACCACATCCTGCGGAGAAGTTATTGCCCTGCTTAGTATCGTTCGCAAATACAGAGATTGAACTGTTTAGTTCAGGTCGTTTATGAACAAATTAAACAGGATTGTCCCAGCACAGAACCCTGGGGAACCCCACTACCCACCCCTGACCATTCCGAGTACTCCCCATTTATCGCCAACCTCTGAATTCGCCCTTGTAGCCAGTTTTCAATCCATGTGCTCACCCTATGGTCCATGCCAACAGACCTTATTTTGTACAGTAAATGTTTATGGGGAACTGTGTCAAATGCTTTTGCAAAATCCAGATACACCACGTCTACGGGCCTTCCTTTATCTAGATGACAACTCACCTCCTCATAGAAGGTTAATAGATTTGTCAAGAACGATTCTTCATGAATCCATGCTGATTACTGCTAATGATACCGTTCTCATTACTAAAATCTTGTATATAGTCCCTTATCATCCCCTCCAAGAGTTTACATACTAGTGATGTTAGGCTAACTGGTCTGTAATTCCCAGGGATGTATTTTGGGCCCTTTTTAAATATTGGGGCTACATTGGCTTTTCTCCAATCAGCTGGTACCATTCCAGCCAGTAGACTGTCAGTAAAAATTAGGAACAATGGTCTGGCAATTACTTGACTGAGTTCTCTAAGTACCCTTGGGTGCAAGCCACCTGGTCCCGCTGATTTATTAAAGTTATGTTTCCCAAATCTAATTTTAATTCTGTCTTATGTTAACCAAGGAGGTGCTTCCTTTGATGTGTCATGAGGATAAACACTGCAGTTTTGGTTACTGAAGCCCTCCGATTCCCTCGTGAAGACTGAGGAGAATACCTTTGCCATCTCCCCATCCTTTGTAACCAGATGTCCTTCCTCATTCTTTATAGCTCCAATATGGTCTGTCCTCCCTTTTTTACTGTTTACATACTTAAAGAATTTTTGGGGATTTTTTTTGCTCTCCTCCACTATGTGTCTTTCATGTTCTATCTTAGCCGTCCTTATTGCACCGTTACATTTCTTGTTGCATTCTTTATAAAGTCTGAATGCTGATGATGATCCCTCAACCTTGTATTTTATGAAGGCCTTCTCTTTTGCTTTTATATGCATTTTTACATTGGAGTTAAGCCATCCAGGTCTATTGTTCCCCCCTTTTACATTTATTACCCTATTTATGCCTTCTAGCAAGGTTCAATCACCTTTACAAAAAAAACTGCATGCAAGGTATGCCTATAGATAAAAACAAACTGTGCAGCTTTGACCAAAGTTAAAAATTGCCCTTACTATAGGGGTAGGTCTATTATGTACCTCTCGAAGCCTGGAGATGACATTATCTTGTCCTGCCTTGTTGCTAGGACGTTACTAAGACATTCCCAGTGGTTACTGCTCACCCCTACTATCACAGGAACAAACTCTCAACCCCCCCACATGGCAGGATGGGATGATGCCATCTCTGGGAGGGCATTATTTAACTTTGCTCAAAACTGCACAGTTTGTTAAGAACTGGGAGTGCTAAGGGCAGATCTGACCTGTGAAAAAAATGACCAAGATAATTCCATGGAAAAAGGCTTTCAAAGTTAACTGCAAGGGTAACCTGCTTGTTTAGTCTATGGAAGAGGAGAGGAGAAGTACTTTTACTTCCCTGATTCAGAGGGAATGTCCCTTGGT
Source organism: Aquarana catesbeiana (assembly GCF_042186555.1). NCBI lineage: Eukaryota > Metazoa > Chordata > Amphibia > Anura > Ranidae > Aquarana > Aquarana catesbeiana. The sequence goes on along the minus strand of NC_133326.1, from coordinate 54,851,295 downwards.
GTCATCACATCAAGTGCAGCTCTAAAAACCCTACATTGGTCTTGATCATGTCATGATCCTAGACCACTGGAGCATGGGGAGAAGATGTTGTGGGGAACAGTCTAGCAATGTAGAGGAGTGGAGGATCAAGTAAGTCCCCTGGATATAAATAAGCAACTAACCATTTCAGCGCAAGATTTCCAGTGCTGGGCTTTAAGCATGTCAGATATGGTGCCCAGAGAGTTGGCCTATAGAATTGCTGAGAGATAGATACAATGTAAGAGATATATACATAATATTAATCAGTTTGTCCCAGAAGTGGGCATTTCTACCCTGTGTAGGTCTGCCATATATTCAAGCTGTGTAAGGACATAATGCTTTGTCGTAAGGAGATCAGCCCTCTCCAAGCTTAACAGAAAAGTTTGAAAGAATAGAATATTAAATTTTTTTTTTTTACCTCATCAGACCAACGAGTGCTTTCCAGCACCGCTGTTGTAAATTAAAGTTCCATATGACCTTTAGATACTCTTTGGGTTAATAACGATCTTCATCTTCATGAATTGGGTACTTCACTGCCTATACACATTGCTGATGTTTGTCCTTCAGAGTACTAATTATACTCAGGATTGGCTTGGAATGAGTCTTTGAAGCTCTTGCCTGAGGGTTAGCTTCAAATACATCCATTTTCTGGCCTTTCCAGCTTCTTCAGTGAAGCATAGAGTATTTGTTTGGTCATGTGTCACTAATATGCTTACCCATCCATTAGAATGCAGCTAATTTCTACCATACATGTTGTAATTTCTGGGGCATGTGTACATTGCAATATAAATTGCTGTAATCTTATGTAGAATGATCAGCCTGCTATGGTGTGGTTTATCAGTGACACCAGACAAGCTTGGCTGCCACATGTTTCCGGATAAAGCTATCCTTTGAAGAACCGTGTTCTAGGAATCTAGTGTAGCTCTAAAGAACTTGTCTATCCATGTTGCCCACAACTACTTATAATACTGTGGGCTATAAAGGGAACTGCCTTTATATTTCTTCTCTGAGCACTCATTTATTATTCTGTTAAGAACAATACAGGTTTTCTGTTTTGGGTATCGCAGAGTTTTTATCTAGTATCATGATTGTGTGTAGTAGACTCTCATTTAGACTGCACTCACGTGTACGGAGCCTTAAATGTAACATTTGGGTGTGAAAGAAAACAGAAATTTGTACCATACTTACCGTAATTTTCTTTTCCTGGTGCCTATCCATGGCAGAATTACCTATGACAAGCTCCGCCTTGGCTCCTCCCTCAGGATCAGTGAATATTATAAAAGAATAGAGTTAGAGCACCCCCAGCATTCTCCGTAATATAGAATACCAAGGGTGGGTTTGTATGCTGCCATGGATAGGCATCAGGAAAAGAAAATTATGGTAAGTATGGTCCAATTTTCTGTTTTCCTGGTGCCTCCATGGCAGCATACCTATGACAAATAACTAGCTGAAAACGGGTGGGCTGATGCTTAGAAAGAAATTTTAATTTTGAACAAAAGGTTATTCCTTAGAGTAAGTAAATGCTGACTTGATGGCTTGCCTTCCGAAGAGAGAGCATCCAGGTCTACTCTGTAGTGCTTCAAAAACGTATGTTGAGAAGACCAGGTTGCTGCCCTGCATATGGTTTCTAATGACACATTTGCTTTCGCCGCCCAGGAGGCAGATATAGATCTGGTGGAATGAGCCTTGACGGCCGAGGGGGGTTTGAGGCCCCTTGCCCTGTACGCCTTTTGAATTAGCTTCACTATCCAGGAGGCTACCATTCTAGAAGTTGCCTCCTTACCCTTATTTTTACCCCAGGGTATAACGAACAGTCTGGAAGATTTTCTGAAGGGAGCTGTGGCCTGCAGATAGCATGTTAATATGTATGCGATATCCAAGTTATGAAGGGAGCCGGATTCTGGATCCGAGAATGTTGGTAGAGCCCAAGATTCCGAGATACTAGCGGTGGATGCTGTCTTAGGGATGAACCCATGAACTGTCCTAAGCTCTACCCTGTCCGGAAAATACTTGATATGATCATGGTATGCACCCAAGGCCTGTAGCTTTGATACTCTTCTACCTGATGCCACAGCGATTAGAAAAGATAACTTCAAGGTTAAATTCCACAGAGATGTTGATTTGTTTGGAACAAACGGTTGGTTGGTTAAGGAATCCAGGATGGCGAGAGGTCCCATGTGGGGAAATTCTGTACTTTAGGAGGATGTATTTTCTTGACGGCCTTGAAAAACTGAATTATCATAGAATCCTCTAGAAAGCCCATCTTCTGTTGGTGGCCGCCGAGATGGCTGCTACTTCCACCTTGAGAGTGCTTAATCCTAGACCTAGTTCTAGGCCTGTCTGCAGGAAATCAAGTATCTAAAAGGGAGCGGGTAAGGTTGTTTCAAAGTTTCTACCAACCACAAAAGATTTAAACTTATTCCACACTCTATCGTTCCAGCTGTTTGTCAATGGTTTTCTGGCTTTGAGCAGGGTTGAGATGATGCTAGATGAGTGTCCTAATGCCTGGAGCCTCTCCCTTTCAGCATCCAAATGTGAAGGTTTAATCTGAGTGGGTCTGGGTGGACGTGAGGACCCTGTGAAAGAAGGCAAGGTAGCCATGGTATCATGATCGGAGGTTGGGTACTCAGGGACATTGCAGTCGGGAACCAAGGGCGCGTCCGCCAGTATGGAAGGACTGCTATTACTGTTGTGTCCTCTATTGTAAGCCTCACAAAGAACCTGGAGATAAGTGGCCGGGGAGGGCATGCATAGGCTAGACTGCATGCCCACGGACTGGAGAGGGCATCCACTGTCTCCGCCGGAGGGTTTGGGAGACATCAGATAAATCTCAGTAGCTTCGTATTGCTTGCTTCGGCAAAGAGGTCCAACTCTGGAAGACCCCAGAGGTCTACTATCCAATCGAAGGCTTTCGGATGCAGTGGCCATTCCTTGGGGTCCACCAACTTTCGTGACAAGAGGTTGGCTTCTGTGTTCAGATGACCTGGGAGATAAACTTCCCTCAGATCAAACAGATTCCTCTCCACCCACAGGATGATGGGCTCTACCTCTTTCAGGAGGGAAGAATGTATGACACTGCAGCCTTGTTGTCCATTCTCAGCAATATCGCTTTCCCTCTGATCTGTTGGGACAGGGCAATCAGGGCGAGGTGCGCTGCTCGGGCTTCCAGGATGCTGGACACTACTCCTGCTGATTTGAAGGCCATCTCCCCTGTACTGCTGTGGTGGCAGTGAGCCCCACAGCCTACTGTGCTGGCTTCGGTGGTGATCCAAGAGATGTGACCCAAAGGCCACGGTTTTACCAGCATCTCTCTCTCTGTCCACCAATGTAGGCCCCTGTGCATTGGGTTTGTTAAGCGTATATGCTGGGAGAGATAGGATTTGTTCCATTGGTTTAGGAAACCTGATTGAAAGTTCCTCAGGTGCCATTGGGCCCAAGGGACCATTGGAATACAGGATGACATCGTCCCAAGTAGGCTCAGGTAATTTGACGCCAACAGGTAAGACTGTAGTCTCACTCTCTTCATTTTCTGGGTGATGGCTGACACTTTCTGCGGAGGCAGGGATACTGTCCCTTTAGTGGTATCAAAGTGAGCGCCCAGGTAAATAATTTCTTTGGTAGGAGTGAGCTGACTTTTTGCTTGATTTACCACCCAGCCAAGTTCTGCCAGGGTTGCCAGAAGAAGTGTCCTGTGTCCTGTCAACTGAGCTGGATCTCCCGCTAAGAGCAGAATGTCGTCTAAGTAGTGGTACACTCTGAGACCTCTTTCTCGAAGTGGGACCAGGATGGAAATTAACACCTCTGTGAAGACTCTGGGTTATGTACAGAGACCGGAGGGGAGGCTCTGGAACTGCAAGTGAGTGTTACCTACCGCAAATCTGAGTTACTTTTGAAATGATGGAAGTATGGGGATGTGCAGATATGCGTCCTGTAGGTCTACTGATATCATCCAGTCTCCTGGTTGGACTGCACGGATTATGGTCTGTAATGATTCCATCTTAAACTTCTCCTGAAGTATGTGGAAATTTAAACGTTTCAGATCTATTACAGGCCTCCAGCCTCCAGTCCTTTTGGGTACTAGAAAAATGGCAGAGTAAAAACCCAAACATTTCTGGGATGGGGGTACTGGTATGGCTGCTTGCTGTTCCAGTAGAGAATGAAGGAACTGATAGAGGGCCTCTGTTTTTTGTGGGGCCCCCATAACACTTAAAGTGGTGAAGAAATGTTTTGGCGGCTGGCTTGAGAATGTACAAAAATTACCATACTGAATTGTGGAGACCACCCAGGGATCCTGACATCTTTTGATCCAGGCCTTGGAAAAGTGTTTGAGCCTAACTCCCACTGGGATCGCCTGGGCTGACATGTTTACATGCCTTTCCAGCCATCTGGCAGGCTTTCTTCTGATCCATATCTATCCTTCTATCCAAAGGATCCTTAAATGAAGCTGAATCGTCCATAGGGAGTGTGATGTTCTTCACTAGGCGCACTACCGCTGCGTCCACTGCTGGTGGACCATCCAGCAGGGCGGAATCTGATTGGGCTAGGGGATACAGCTATGCTATCAGATTAACTGAAAATCTTTTTTCTCTTTTATTCCTCTTCGATAACACCTCTAATTTCATCCATCAAGGGAAAAACAACCTCTTGCTTTTTTAGAAAAGGAAAATAGCTTTTCGAGTTTTTAGAAGGTGCGTCAGCCTCCTCCCAGCCGATAACTAGCTTTACTGCCTGAACATAAGGCTGCACTAGTGAAAAGCTTAACCCTGAGGTCTCTGGATCATCTGAGGACTCATCCGACTGGACTTTTCCTGCCGTTTGCCTAGTGGAAGCAACAGGCCCAGTATGCAAGGGTTCCGCCATAGAAGGAACAGGGAGAGAAAGGTTTTAATTTCCTTCCTGCGGTGGCGACTGCATTTGTTGTGTTAGAACCGCGGTTATTAATTCCTCTAGAGAGTCCTTCACCATCTTTTTCAGCAAGTCGGTCACATGTTGGCCCTCTGATTCTCTGTCAGCTGCATATTCTTTGAAGCAGCTTCTGCAGACTTGTTTGCCTGGTAGCGGGGTGGCGCCACAGGCTTGACACCTTGCGGACTGGGCGTGGGGACTGAGAAGATAGTTTTCTCTTTGAGGATGACTTTCCCCCGATTGGGCGGTGCCTAGACCTGGAAGATCTTCCTGGGCTGGGGCTTGAGTCCTCACGACGCCCTGAAGTCTTCTGGCATACAGGGCTGAAATACATAAACGAAATGAGTAGAACAGCGCTGCGTAACCTGGATAACAGCTGCCAACACGCCTATAGACCTAGGTAGTTAGAAATATAAATGGAAAAAGTGTGGCGCTAAAAATTTAGTGACATATCTCAAAAAATATGTGATATAAAAAGCAAAAATCTACTCTATAGAGTGCAGAAAGGTGTGACCCAATGTATGAAAGAGATTATCCAATATGGATAAAAATTACGGTATACACTATACCAAATATCATATACTGAAAAGTGAGGCATATATATATATACCATCTACTGAATAACATATAAAAACATACAAGTCAAAGAATATGCATAACAAAACATGTGAAAAAAGTGATGATATACAAATATAAAGTCCAAAAGAATGTTATATATTGAAACTGTTGGAAAACCTTATTCCAGGTGATTGACAAATTTGTCCTTCATTGGAGGGGGGGAATCCCGTCTACGTGGTGTCTCAAGGTTGGAGACCTATTGGATATATGAGCTCAGGTCCTACTTCTCGTTTGGATTAAACGTTGAGTGGGACCTCAACTCATTCATTAATCAATCCTAAAGTTTCAATTAATCTTCACTTTATAGGTATAATTATTTATCCCTTCTACATATTTTTCCTTCCTTTTTTAGTATTATTTTGTTTTTGGTGTCTATTATAATTTACAGTTGTCATTATTTTCACTGTATGCTGGCGACTATCTCTGGAGATTGAATGATCTCCGTTTTGGTCATTTTAATACATTTTTGTCCATTTTTTGAGCATTTGAGATGGTCCAGTTTTTTCATGTTTAGCTCATTTGTAACATTATTGTTATGTTTATTCCCATTCAATATATTTTTTGTTTAGTGGTCGAAACCACGTGATCGGGGCTTGTCATGTGGCCCCGCTGTCTGCGGGCTTCGACTCCTTCCTGCGGGGCCACGTGCCTTGCTTTCTGTTTATCACATGGTTTTTTATTTTCACTTTTATTTTCGCTTTTTTATATGACGCTTTTTGATAGTGGTCACATGTCCGCCAGGTCATGTGACCGTCACGCGACTAGTCCCGCGTTTTCGCGGGCTTTTTGACATGACGCACGTTCCGGCTGGCCGCCCTGCCTTTCCATGTGTGTCCTTCCGGGTGGACGCCATCGTCACGTGATTTGTCCCGCGTTTTTCGCTGACTTTCTTACGTGACGCGCGTCCCGGGCTTGTTAGCTGGCTGCCCGGTTATGTGATGTGTGTCCTTCTGGTTGGATGATTTTGGCAGGTCTGTCCAACCGCTGGTTGATGATTGGATCTCATAGTGAGGCTTGGCCACATGCTTCATGTGACTACCTTCTGTCCAATCATATTCCTTTTTCCAGTCTCCTCTAAGCTGATTGTTCTTGTGGTATAATTCTATTTTTAATGTTATTTATATATATAGACAGTGTAGTAGAGGTTTTCTTATGCCCCTGTTGAAGGTCTATTGATCAAAACGCGTAGGGCGGCTATTACTCTCCACATTGCCACTCTGTTTTTATCTTCGTGATCACTTTTATGTACAGTAGTTTTTAGCAATAAACAACCTTGATCTGCACTATGTGGAGGCATTTTACTTTTTTCCACATACTTCCCGGATATGAGAAGACGTCCGCATCCTGAGTCCATTCCTGCTTTCTCCTCCGAGATCCAGCCATGTGGCTCGTGCTTTGGGTGATCCAGAAACCATCCATCTTCCCTGGGCCATCTTTACATCTGCCCGTGGTGGCACACTGCTCGATAGACTCTATGCTGCTGGCACTAGAGTCCACCGGTTCCGGTAAGCGTACCCATACCTATCCAGTGTTTTGATGACCCCATATTGGATATTCAGATTGTTGATGGAGCTTCATCCCTGACCCACTTCACAGACTTTACTCTAGACTTTTTTGAGTACCCCCTTTTTTGTGGGGTACTCTCACACATTTGGATAGACCTTTACACATCACTTCACATGGTGTTCATGTTGTGTTTTTTATTAGCGCTACTATTTACCCATTTCCACCAGCTGAAGCCTCATCCTCATAGGCAGAACAAATGCCCCTGGTTCCAGGGGACCGCTGCATGTCCCAAAAGACCCTCAGAAGGGACTCCCTTGCTTTTTAGCGCCTTTAGCAGCCTGAACCAAGGGACTGCATCCGGGAGAGGCTGAGACCGACCGTCCAAGAAGCTGCCGACTGCAGAGGTAAGGACACCCGACCAAACATTCACTGACCAAAGGTGTGAGGAAAAAAAGCATAGGCAGAGCATGTCATAGGTATGCTGCCATGGAGGCACCAGAAAAACTTTTTTTTTACTAAAAGCCAAGAAATGACTAAGGAGAGTGTAAACACTGTCCAGAGCAACTAGTAAGGCTGACCATAGATGGTCTGAACCTCGTCTGGTTCCTGCTGAACCGGGCAAGATTCAAATCATGTAAGAGCAGGCTGAATGTACTAAGTTGATCAATCGATCAACTTGGGTACAACCAGCCTGCCGGATTTTGCATGCGATTAGCGTTATCTGCTTGTATAGCCACTAACAATAGTTACTGTCTTCTCCCAGCGGGGACTGCTTCCCCCACTGGGAGAATGCAATGGCTTGCTGGGAGGGATTCCCCTGTCAACACTGTCTATGGTTTCAGGAAAGAAATTTGCTCGATCCATGGGCAGCTTAAGTATAAAATAATTAATCAAATACGTAAGGATCCATAGCATTCAAACTGCATAGTAATGTAGTGGAGTGCCCATTCACCCACCATACTCAGATGCAGACTCAGATCCCTTTAACTCAATTTCCCACATTGAGCTCCTGTCCAATTGCTACCAGAGTATTCCAGTTCTGATGAGATGATCCTTTTTTATTTTTTTTGGATTGGATTCCTCCAGTTGCTCCTGCTAGAGCTACTCTGGATTTCACTCTATGGGATACTGTTTATAAGGACAATCTCAAGTAGCTGCGTTCTGAACAATTTTACAGAAGTAGTGTTTCTCAGTCAGAAATATACTTTTGGTATATTACAGACAATAGGAATATATCAGCGATAGGCATAGTTTACTTATAATTATATTGTTTGTATATACAAACACACAGATACCTAAAACCAACATCCTTTAAGGTTACAGTTTGTTATATACTGTACAGCTTTAGAACTTTTTCCCTTTTAGGAATAGTGCACCACCCATTGTGGGCAAACAAATGAAGCTTAATAGAGTGGCACAGTGGTGGCCTGTCCATAAGAGGCGCAGGGACGTCCCCCTAATGTCCATGCGGGGTGCCGGACATAGGTTTCTATGAGTTGTTTTTTTTGGAAGCACATGATTAGAGCCTGAGGCTCTAATTGGCTTCAAAAAGGTTGGGCTTGGGGTACAAAGCACTGTGCCCTGAACCCACCCACTTGTGACATTAGTGAATCAATATTCGCTATTATCTTCCGGCTTTTCCTCCTGGCCAATCAGGATGGGAGGTGGATCTTAAGACCGGATAAGCCAGGAGGAGAAGCCATGACCGTGGATGGGGTGAGTGCGGACCTGGTGGGGGGCTTTGTTTGCCGAACCCCCCCAAAAAGAATTGAGCACCAGCCGCCACTGGAGTGGTATAAAATTCTCTTTTATGCACTCTGGATACACTGCCCATGGTCCTTCTAAGTGGCATGCATAAACACCAAGACTCCATAAAGCCTAGTACACAGGGGCTGAATGTCGGGTGGCATCAATAGAAACCAGCCAACATTCGGCCCATGTGTAGTGCAGCTGGTGTGAAAGAAGCCAGCTTTTGTCGAAGGGGCATGACCGGAAAAGATCTGCCGATCGGCTCCTGATCCGCGCTCTCAGCCAATGGCTAAGAGCGCTGACCGGTGTGTTCTGGGGGGGTTGGAGGTGGGGGGTTTCCGTTCAAATAGCACAGCCAGCCGGAATATAATAGCACAGCAGGGGTAATCACTGTATTAACACTGTATTAACATCAGATAATTAGTACAGCGCCTCCTTCTGAGCTGTCAGTTTTTTTTTGTTCAGCCCGCTGGGCTGAACAAAAAAAGTCTTTTTGGGGATGTCTCTACCAGTCTCTACCAGCTTTGCACATCTAGAGAGTGAAATTTTTGCCCATTCTTCTTTGCAAAATAGCTCAAGCTCTGTCAGATTGGATGGAGAGCGTCTATGAACAGCAATTTTCAAGTCTTGCCACAGATTCTCAATTGGATTTAGGTCTGGACTTAATCATTCTAACACATGAATATGCTTTGATCTAAACCATTCCATTGTAGCTCTGGCTGTATGTTTAGGGTTGTTGTCCTGTTGGAAGGTGAACCTCCACCCCAGTCTCAAGACTTTTGCAGACTTTAATGCCCTGTACACATGACAGGTTTTGCCGTCGGAATAAACTCTGGAGGTTTTTCCGACGGAATTCTGCTCAAGTTGTCTTGCATACACACGGTCACACCAAAGTCCGACCGTCAAGAACACGGTGATGTACAACACATACGACGGGACTAGAAAAAGGAAGTTCAATGGCCAGTATACCACCCTTTGGGCTCCTTCTGCTAATCTCGTGTTTATCTCGTGTTAGTAGAAGTTTGGTGAGAGACAATTCCCGCTTTTCAGCTTTTGTGCTTTTCAGTCCATTACTGCTCTTCAGTTTGTGCTTGTGGGTTTGTATCTGCTTTTCAGTGCATGTAGTCAGTTTGCATCTGTTTTTCAGTGTGTTCTTGTCTGCTCGTTTCTGATTTTCAGCTTGCTCTTCACAGGCCTTGCTGTTCTTCAGTACGTTCTGTTAGTTTGTTCTGACCAGCCGACCGTTTTGAAGCCATGTTGCGGGTACGTACTTGTGGTAGAGATTGTGCTGTGTGGGGGCTTGGTGTTGGGGTTCATACTTGGACCCAAGCCCAGTCCATGAGCAGGGTGGGGAGGAGTTCATGGACCAAGAATTGGTTACTCTAGTGTGACCAATTCTCTCATATGCCTTTGCTTCGTGAGATCCAGGATAATAATCCTGATGATTTCAGGAACTTTCTCAGGGTGACGGACCCTGTTTTTCACCGTCTGTTGGCTTTGCTGACCCCTTATAAAGCCATCACTCCGGAGTAGAGGCTAGTCGCCACGTTTCCCCCCAGGCTCTGGGGATCATTATCCCATAGACCTGTTCTGCCATTATATAGGTCCCGCAGAAGGACTATATTAAGGTAAGATTTCTCCTTTAACATCACATTATATGTATTTAATGTTTGCTAATGTATTGTATTTCTTTCATCATTCCCTAATTACCATGATTGTAATATGCTGTGAATGTCCCCTTTATCCTCATGCATGCTGGAAGTTTTTAATGCTCCTTTTTTGGCCTACATGCATATTTGCCTTCACTAACCTCCCCAGCATGCTATCCTGGGCCCATATACACCTAGCCTAGTCACTTAACAATGTATTTTGTCAGCTCCATTGTGCTGCTTTAGGTGCCAGAGGCTTTTTTTGGGGGGTCCCAAACTCATTTAGACCCCCCTAAAATTTTTACAATGGGACATCGGGGGGTGGGGGGGGGATCTGATAAGTGGACCTTATATTTTTGTTTTTAAATACTTCTTAAAATAAATGTTATACTGATGTTGGCCAAGAATGTTTTTATGTAATCTGCTTGCAATGGTATGTATATGTATGTATACTTTTTTTTAATTTCTGGTTTGACTCCACAGTTTCCTTCAACACCACAGGAATGGCAGACTGTGGCCTCCCATTTTGCCGACCATTGGGACTTTCCCAACTTTGGAGGGGCTATAGATGGGAAGCACATCCACATCATGCCACCACCCCATTCGGGGTCTTACTATTACAATTATAAGGGTTTTAATAGTATAGTGTTGATGGTGGTGGTGTCGGTACAATATGAGTTCCTCTATGTGGACGTGGGGAAGAATAGCCGGATGTCGGATGGAGGAGTCTTTGCCTAGACCAAGTTCTACCAACGTCTCCAGACTGGTGGTCTGGCATTTTGTTGTAATGTTGTCCGGGTAGGTCAGTGGATTTTTATTTTTCATTTTTCATCATTTTGTATTCAATTGTAGTATTTATTATTCATTGTTATCACCCATATATTTTGTACATTATCATATATTTACACCTTTTTATTGTTTAGCAAATATGAGCTTTTATTCCACTTGCATTTGTTTGTCCCTATAATGCCATGTTTAAGAGATCCTTCCACTTGGCCAGCTGCGTGTTGTCTCGCAGCCAGCGCATATAAATGCCTCTCCTCCTATTCCTCATTACTACACTTGAGAAAGGAGCGCGCATGCGCCCCACGGACGTTGCGCATGCTCTGAAAGCGTTGTGTTTCCCTCACCCAGCTGACATCACACGCTGGCTCCGCGAGCTGTCTCTTCCTTCCCCTGCATGATCGGCTGTTCCCGTCCCGGTTCCCTGCCATCGTTGCAGCCACGGACCCATGACACTCCTCGAGCTTGTGTTTGAATCCGCAGCCATACCATTTGTCATCTACTCGTGTAGAGCTTTGTTTTTTGTTAATATGTAAGTGGCTACTTTTCTTTTATCACATGGAATAAAGCACTTTCTCTCTTTTGTTTTTCTCCCTATGTACATACAGAGGTTCACTTATAATTTATATGTATTTATTATATAGTTTATTTCACATTATCCCTGATATCCTTTAGGTACTGGGTTATTATATAGTATCCACTTCTGCTGGTAGGACTTGGATCTCCAGTGCAGGCTCAGCCTCTCGTTTTTGGCTGAGAGCTTCATCTACACACAGGTGGATCATCACACTCACCTACACCCTTGGGAAGCGTTAAGGTGGTTTTTCCTATTACTGTGATTTAACCATTTCTTTGAGTTGCTCTAAGCCACTAAAGAGTGACTTATTAGATCACCCTTTAGCACACAGGTAGCGCCATTAACCCCTTTTTCTGATTTATTTCTATTTTCTCTAAGAGCTCTCCCTACGGGGGGGGGGGGGGGGGGTTTGGGGAGGCAGCAACCTTTACATTTGTCCTAAGCATGGCACTTTCCTATTTCTATTTTTATTTCTGCACAACTTTAGTCATGATCTTGGCCTTTCTCACATTTGGGTTTAGGTACGGTCCATGCTTCCCATCATAGTCGTTCCTCCTCAAGATGTCCACCATCTCCACAATCTCTATAAAGGCCATATTTGAGGCCTTAAATCTTCTCCCCTGGGATCGGGACGTTTCTGGCTCCGGGCTTTCCTCCTCCTCGTTACTGCTATTATCACGCACGTTCTGTGCCTCCGCCATGTTGCTCCTACTGCGTGCCGAAAGAGAAGGGGTGGAGAATATTTTTGAAAGAATGCCAGGGGCGGGTGACGCGGGCGGAGTTTCACGCATGCGCAGTTTCAAGCATGCGCAGTGTATATCAAGCTAACACGCATGTATCATACGTACGATCTGTGTGCGGAGGAAGGAGGAACGGGAGTGGCGAGCATCGTAAACAAAGGTAGAATTTTAACCTTGGCCATCAGTGGCCTATATTGCTCCATGATTAAGTCCTATATTGGGATAAGATTAGGAGAGTTTAGGCTGATATTAGTGTTTATGTCTGGTGTATTGTCTTACAGCAAATATGAATCACTTTAAGGACCCAGAATTCATGGCCAGTTTCATAGACAGGTACAGGGAGATGAGGAATTTGTGGGAGGTGAAACACAGCTTATGTCATAATAAACAAGCTAGGAGGTCAACGCTGGAGAAACTTCTTGAATTTGCGAAGACTCAGGTCCCCGATACAACCATCGTGTTCTTGGAAAAGAAAATTGGGATCTTGAGGAACATGTATAAGAAGTAGCATAATAAGATCCAGAAATCACTCAGATCAGGAGCAGCAGCAGCGCAAGTGTATGTACCCAGGCTGTGGTACTTCAACAAACTGCGGTTTCTGGACGACCAGACTGAAGCCAGGGAATCACTTTCTACCCTTCCCTGCAGCCTTCCCTCCACCCTTCCCTCAACCCCAGCAGAAGCTGACGAGGAACAATTTGGGCCTTCCATCCTGGAAGAAGTGGATGCGCCCAGCTGGAGTCAGGTATATTATTTTTATACATATTTATTGTTCTAATATTAATGGGCTCAGAATGATAGTCTTTTCTATCTATTAACATTCAATTTGCAAGTCATGAGCTGAAAATTGTGTGTGATTGATGAACCAAAAACTAAAACTATGTCCCTTTTTTATACACAGGATGAGCTCAGCCAGGAGGAGGGTCTGGAAAGTGGCAGGCAGGAGGAGGCCGTGCCCAGTGTCAGCCAGGAGGAGGCCATGCCCAGTGTCAGCCAGGAGGGGGCCGTGCCCATTGTCAGCCAGAAGGTGGGTGGGCCCAGTGGCCTCACCCAACAAAAAGGCCCAGGAAGGGGACGATCACAGAGGAAGCAGCACTGGGCCTCATTAGGGAAGCAAGTGATGTCCTCAGAAGCACCCCCCGACGCTGAAGAGGCCTATGGCTCTATCCAGCCACTAGTTTGCAGAATTTGGAGGAGGGCCAATGCTTCCTCTGTGAGGGAATTTTTGCTCAGGCCCTTCAGAAGGAGTTGAAGGCCCAGCTGACTGAGAACAGCCACGTATGTGAGCTTGCCCATCCTCCTCCTCCTCCTGCCACAAGTCCACCACCAGAGCCAGAGCCTCCAAGGAAGGCTGCAGGGAAGCGTGGAGGGAAGGCTGCAGTGAAGAGAAGAAAGTGATGGCCTGGGTTCAGTCTGGTCTGACAGAAGACACAGGCTGGTGTAGTACCACAGTCTGGGGTCATATATGTCATCTGCTGCTGGTCCTGATCTCGGGGAGTCCTGGACCAGATTGGGCTCCAAATTATATGGACTCCTCAAGCTACTATCTACATTCATATCTCTTTCTATTTTGAAATCGTTGAAAGAACGTCAATATAAAGAAAATATTACAGCATCTCTCTATGCTTTTTGTATTAGAAACAATAGCTTTTATAAGCCACTACTACCTAAAAGGCTTTCTACTGACGTCTACCTTCACATTGGGAACTGCGGCTATATTGGTGCCCCCGCAACGCCCTGCATATACTACTAACTTTTTAATTCAACCAAGTGACTACTCACCCTACCAGCTGCAATATTATATCTACATTCCCTTCCTTTTGTCTGACCATATTGGTAAGCTGTGCACAGATACATATATATACTTGTTGGTAATTACTTAATTCTTTCTAACTGCCTATACCTACTAATATACTTGGATCTGCTTCCTCCTAATATATATTTATTGTAACTTAAATTACCGTCTTTTTAGTACCTTACTAATATTTACTTTTGATATTCCCCCTGTGGGATTTGGAGGAACTATTAATTAATTTATTGTATATCAGGATACTTGATTCGATACTTTTACACAGATACATGTATATACCATATATACTTTATAATAGTTTCCCCAGTTACTTGGCTTTACCGTCTGCCCCCGGGTGACCATTTCCTTTATGGGGGTTTTTCCATGAGACCATTATATTCGGTCGGAACATATTTCATATTTTATCCAATGTTTGGCACTATATCTTAAAATATGTTTTGTGTCTATATTGCATATGTACTCATTGATGTATTTTACATATATTCAGCAGAACTATCTTTAGCTCCTGAAGAAGCGTTATTTAGACGCGCAACATGTTGAGCAACTGAGAGAAAACCTACCCGAATCTGCAATTTAACCCACAACTCTTTATCTTACATTCACAAATCGTAACCCCGATTTGGGAATTCGTTCCCTATTCATTTTTGAATGTTTGATTATAAATTTCATGTATAATAAGTGGTGTTCCAAATTGCATGTAGGGTAGGAAATACCAAATACACAATATTTTTATATGGAAAATGTAACATTTATAATATCTATTTTCAATTTTGTAATTTAAATTTAATAAAATAAAACCTTTTTTATCTTCTATAGCCTAACTACTCGTGTGCCTTTAAAGTCCAATTTCCTAGCTCTCGGACTCCTCAAGCTAACAATTTTATTTTCCACAGACTTGATATCTGCCCTGGGGGCCAAAAGGCTTCGCAAATTACAAAAGTTTCTCCAGTGTTGCCTTCCTCTCTATTTTGTTACCCAGAATAAATGGATATTTTTTTTGTGTTTTTTCTACAAAAAGGACAGTTTGTTTGTGAGTAGGCAGGTACATTTCAAAAATACAAATTAACAAGGGATAACAACCAACCTCCTTGAGGTTAAAAAATACAAGATAATGATGGTGTTGTGGTAACTTGACACACAAAAAAAAATATTATGGAGATCACTAGAAAATAATTTTTCAATAATCCAAAAAAAAGGAGATTTGGATGAAATAAAAAAAAAAAGATGACTATAAAAAATAATTCTAAACATTGTTCTGGAGATCTGGCTTTAAAAAAATAAAAGATTATTCATGAGATCACATGAAATAATAAAGAAATAACTCTCTGTGTGAATATCAGCAGGAAAACAACTTCATTCTTCTAGCATTATAAAGCACAAAAGAATGCGCTGCATTAAAAGATCACAGAATTTTCAGCGTGAGGAATGTGCTATCTCCATTACGAACGCTAGTTTTACCAGACTGCGCGCTTCCCTCTCGTACTTGCTTCAGAGCATGCGTCGTTTTCCGATAGTAATTTGTTCTGTTGGAAAAATATAGAACATGTTCTCTATCTAAGTCCATCTGAATTTTCGACTGAAAAAGTCCGATGGGGCATACACACGGTCGGAATATACGATGAAAAGCTCCCATCAGACTTTTTCTATCGGAAATTCCGCTCATGTGTACGCGACATAACAGGTTTTCTTCTCAGATTGCCTTGTATTTGGCTCCATCCATCTTCCCATCAACTCTAACCAGCTTTCATGTCCCTGCTGAAGAAAAGCATCCCC
Source organism: Aquarana catesbeiana (assembly GCF_042186555.1). Taxonomy (NCBI): domain Eukaryota; kingdom Metazoa; phylum Chordata; class Amphibia; order Anura; family Ranidae; genus Aquarana; species Aquarana catesbeiana. The sequence goes on along the minus strand of NC_133326.1, from coordinate 54,835,167 downwards.
ACAACATGATTCTGCCACCACCATGTTTCATGGTGGGGATGGTGTGTTCAGGGTAATGTGCAGTGTTAGTTTTCTGCCACACATAGCGGTTTGCTTTTAGGCCAAAAAGTTAAATTTTGGTCTCATCTGACCTGAGCACCTTCTTCCACATGTTTGCTGTGTCCCCCACATGGCTTCTCGCAAACTGCAAATCGGACTTCTTATGGCTTTCTTTTAATGATGGTTTTCTTCTCGCCACTCTTCCATAAAGGCCAGATTTGTGGAGTGAATGGCTAATAGTTGTTTTGTGGACATATTCTCCCACCTGAGCTGTGGATCTCTACAGCTCCTCCAGAGTTCCCCTGGGCCTCTTGGCTTCTTTTCTTATTAATGCTCTCCTTGCCCAGCTTGTCAGTTTAGGTGGATGGCCATGTGTTGGTAGGTTTTCAGGTAGGTTTTCAGTTGTGCCATACTCTTTTCATTTTCGAATGATGGGTTGAACAGTGCTCCGCTCCTGCTTTAAACTTCTCTACAACTTTTCCTCTCACCTGTCTGGTGTGTCCTTCCTTCATGATGCTGTTTGTTCACTAAGATTCTCTAACAAACCTCTGAGGGCTTCACAGAACAGCTGTATTTATACATAGATTAAATTACACATAGGTGGACTCTATTTACTAATGTAGCACCCTGGTGTTTAGGCAGGGTTGCTCCTAAATTTACCTGCCAGGTTTAGCTACCTTGGCTAATTGTTGAGTATCAATTGATTTCACTCAAAGTCTGTAATTGCTGCACTTTACTCTTTTGCCGCTAAGTGGCTGGGTACCTGGTGGCATTAGATATAAGAAGGGTATACAGTATGGGGTTTTCCAGTCAATAGGCAGGGGTTTTCTTAAATCCCTTGGCCTGCTGGAAGAACCTATATATTTGGGTATAGTCAGGTGATCACTGTTCTGTGTGGTTGTCTGGGCGGATGTGTGTTATATTGCCCGGGCTGCTAGGCCGGAGTTTGGGCTTATTCCAGGCACATCTGGCTGCCAGGCTGTTTGAGGGCCTATCCAGAAGCAAGAGAGCAGCGCAGGGTTGAGATTATGGCCTTGCAATCCAACCAGAAGTGACGGTTCTGTCGGCCGGAGAACCTGTCGTGGTCAGAACTAGAGGGGAAGCTGTCGCCACTAAGGGACCAACCACCACATTACCGGGGACCACAGTGAGTAGTTGAAGCAAGTACTGGAGCAATATTTTCACCAACCGGGGATGGTGAAGAATCGGGAAACTTCAGCGTGTATCAAGCCAGGGACCCAGCCAGCGAAGGTATCGCTTGCAGAGCAGCCTTGTGTGTCAAGCCAGGGACCGAGCAGGCCAGTGGGGTGAAGCTTGAGAAGTATCTTGAGTGCCAAGCTAGGGACCCAGCAGAGAGGCGGGGGTGGTGCTTGAGGAAGATACTACCGTGAAGATTGGAGGAGCTCGAGGGAATCAATGGCAGTGAATCATCTAGTCTAGTGAGAGACTGGGAGCTCAGTGGATTGAAGAACTACAAGAAGTGATTGTAGTGGAAGTGAAGGAACTGTTACACTTTGTGTTAGGAACTGTTAAAAACTGTTGCCATAGGAGACAGCATTCCTGCACATCCAGATGTGGTGTCTCGCTGGATGCCTTTCCCTGCATTGCTGTCCTCCTGTTGAAGTCTCGGAGTCTGCCAATTAATCTTGCAACTACCTAAGGGTGTCCTGGCCCTAACCCTCTCTCCCACAGTTCTGTTAAGAGAAAAAAAATCTCTTTTGCATTCAAGAAGTGTCTGGCGCCCCATGACTCTAACTACTTTGCACCCACTATGACTCAGAACCCACCATATACAGAAAGAAGGTCAGCTATCTCTGGCCCTGGAGGTTCTCATTAGACCAAAGGAGAATGGGGACCTTGCTACATACGTGATTATTGAACGCTGTGAAACATAGCAAAAAATGTGTGTGAAATTTCCCTGTCGTACAGGGAAGGTTAGGCATGGAAGCTCCATTTTACTTCTCGGAGTGACTAACACTTCATGTAGCATTGAATGATGTCACACAAAAAGATGTAAACAAAATAGGTAGAAAGGAAAGAGGAAAGCACAGGGAATGGGGAGGAAAAAAAAAGGGTGGGAGATGTTTGCAGTCTCTCAATGGTCGGTCAGCTCTCTACACTTCAGTAAGAAATTGAGGTATATAAGGCCTGCAGTGATAAGCTAGGGTTCTAGCAGAGATTTGTCAAAATTAGGTGGCAAATATGTATCCACCCATGGTCACTGTTTGTTTTTAATGGAAACATTAAACAAGAATTTGATTGGTCATTGTAGGATACAACTGCAATCATGCTTTTTTTCTTTTCTTCAGTTTTAATGGATCAGCCCTATAGCTGATAATAATAATTAAAGTGTATCTCTAGCCCAAACAATTTTTTTTGTTTGTTATAAATAGAATAGGGAAGGTTAAGAATGAGGGTCGGCAACAGGTCAGTCATGATCTATGACTATGTTGGGACATGGAAGGTTTGGAAGAATTAACCAGGCCCTCGTCTCCCATTGATAATGGCCATGTTGGGATATGGAGGGTTTAGGAAGAATTCACCAGCCCTGGTCTCCTTAAGGTTGAAAACCACTGGTTTGGGAAGTGTGTGCGAAAAAAAACTCAGCGATACTCACTTTTTCTTCAATAGTCTAAACAAATTCCCTCGCCAGTGCCAGCATCTTCTTCCAGGTGCTAGTCTTCGCACATGTTGATTGGCTGGCCTGGGATTACATCAACTGTGCCAGCTAATGTCACCTGCTCTCCTGCATGCACAGAAGTGCAGTCATCCCAGACATACAGGCAATGTGCTGAAATGTAAACTGTATAAACAGTGTAGGTTTGCAGGTAGTTTTATTTTATTGCAGAAGGGACATTGCATGTTTGCATTGACACTTCCTGTCCTATGGTGACAAAACTCACTATACACTAAAACTGCAGCTCTTGTGGGTTGCTTCTGGTCTGCAGTGGTCAGGACCTACCAAAGGTGGTCCAAGGAAGGAAAACCAGCCAAATGGTGACAGGGTCATGGGTGGCCAAGGCTCATTGATGCAGGTGGGGAATGAAGGCTGGCCCATGTAGTCCGAATCCAATAAAAGAGCTACTATAATTCATATTGTTGAAAAAGTTAATGCTGGGGGGCAGGAGGCGGAGCCTAGCGGAGCAGACATGCATTGTTAGAGCTCCACACCGCTGAGGAGAGAAGAGAAGGACAAAGCGGAGCCTGCAGGCTCAAAAGGTATCCATTTGAACCTTTTTGCCCCAGGGAACAAACTGTGAAAGTTTGGGCAGGAAATATGGTACTGGGAGGAAACCGTGGCAGAAATAAAAATCACCTCACAAAGAGCTCACAGGCACTCACTGCAGCTGAAGCAGCTCCAGTCACCTCACAAGATACAGCATCAGGGCGCTCTCACAGACAGAAAATGTCACAGCAAGACTCTCCATTTGAGTCAGATACAGAACAAATCCTCTCACAAACTTCTCCACAAGCCGCCTCAGTATCCCCAGTAATATTATTACAATTTGAAAAGATGCTTCATAAGGCTTTAAAACAAACCTCAGACCAAATAACAAAAAGCCTAACCAAAGAAATAAGAGAGCTGGGAAACCGCACCGCAGCCTTAGAAATAAAAATGGATGGAATTGAAATTACAACCCAAGAAAATATAACAGAATTGGAAGAATTAAAAAAAGAGAATTTAATACTTCAAACTAAGCTCGAAGATTACGAAAATAGAGCCAGACGTTCAAACTTGCGCATAAGGGGAATACCTGAAACTGTGACAGACCTGCAATCTACTATTACTGCTCTATTACAAGAACTAAAGCCAGATATCCCTATTGAACGTTTAGAACTGGACAGAGTACATAGAGCCCTCACAGCCAAAAAGAAAGATGGACCCCCACGTGATATAATCACAAAATTTCATTATTACAGAACGAAAGAACAAATACTAATTGCTGCAAGAGAAAAAAAGGAACTTAATTTTCAAGGACACAATTATCAAATTTTTGCTGACCTATCCCAACTTACTATTACTAAAAGACGATCCATGAAACCCCAACTAATGGAACTGCAACGCCACAACATTATGTATCAATGGGGCTTCCCCTTTTCAGTCAGATTTAACTACCAAGGTACAATTTACAGAAGCAGATCAGCAGATGAACTACAACAAACCATTTTAAAATTAAATCTGACAGAACCCACAAGCAGCAACACTCCCACACGCAGAAGAATGGCATCATCTTCACCTTCAGGCAGCACCCAGAAAATTTCAGAACAAAATGGGAATCATCATTCTCACAAAAGAGGCCGTTATGCCACATCATCCATGGACCAAGAAGATTCAATGTACTGACATCCTAATTCCTGATATCTCTTCATTTATTATACTAAGAGATGGTTCTCTATAAAAAAAACTGTATTTATAACTGAATGTAACTGCATTCTGATAGTCACACACTGTGTGGGATCATGTTACATTCCAGTTATATTTCTTATTACTTCTGATTCATATAGCCTTAGAATATATAAGTGAAATAAGGAAATTCTTGTTCAGTTATATATTATCAGGTAATAACAATAGATTTATTACTTTTTAGGACAAATATGTTCAATAATCCAGAAGTAATGGAAGCTTTTTCTTTCTTTTCTTAAAACAAATATATTATTACCTAACTAGTTCCTAGAATTATGTTTTTGTTTATTCTAATCTGAAGCAATACAACCTCAATTTTATGAGTTAACATATCTAAACAGTTACATATGAATAAAATATGTAATTGTTTACTCTAAAAGGGTTAAAATCCCCAAATAATTCAAACTATCTTCATCAATACCAAAGTTATTAACAGTACCTTTCTAACTGAATTATTTAGCCTAGGGCAAGACTAACCATATACAACCACCCTGGAATAAATAATTTCAACAAAAACTATATTCTGCACTCCAATTAATGAAACATCATTTTGATGTCTTTTGACATAGCACTTCTCTCCTGTAAGCGGAAGATCCGTGTACCCCCATTAGCCCTCCTCATTCTCCCAACCATATTATGTGGGAGTGTGACGAAGGCACTTATTCCCCTGAGAGAGATATTTATTCTCTTTCACGGGTAAATTGTGATTACTTGCAAAAAATAATTTATACAATGTATCATCTAATCTCATATGTTTTTTGTTTACTCTTTACTCCAGAATTCACTGGTTTCTTTTCTATCTATTCATCTCTTCAGTCCATACAGGTTGATCTGCGCAGTCAGCTCTGCATAACAAAAAGTAAGTCAAAACTATTTGATCTATTGCCATGGCACCACTGAATATACTTTCCTTGAATGTTCAGGGAATAAATGTCCCTCAAAAAAGGACCAAAGCCTTCCGTACTTTCCATAACAAGAAGGCTCACATAGTATGCCTCCAAGAAACACACTTCACCAAAGATTCTACTCCAAAATATATTTCTCCTTTTTATCAACAAATTTACACGGCTTCTGCCTGTACCAAGCAAAGGGGAACTCTAATTGCATTTCACCGATCCACACCATTCACCTTATCATCAGAAATTAAAGACCCAGAAGGTAGATACCTGATACTCATGGGTTATATAATGGATACAGCAATCACGGTGATTTCCTACTACGCTCCTAACAAACAACCTACAAAATTCCTCTCACATATATTACAAGTGATTAATACACACAAAATAGGAACAGTGATAATGTGTGGGGATTCGAACCAGGTCCTCCTCCCATTTCTAGATAAATCACCTTTTACACCATCCAAAATAACCTCTAGATTACCTTTTTCTCAACTTCTTTCCAAATACAATCTGGTAGATTCATGGAGAGAAAGTAACCCAATGAAAAAGAAATTCACTTATTTCTCGCACCCTCATCAAACCTTCACCAGAATAGATCATATTTTTCTAACAATAGGAATGATACCAGAAATTATTGCATCAGATATAATTCCGATTCCGTGGTCTGACCATAATGCAGTATACACCACTATAGCCTCAGCCATACCAAAAGCGCATGACCCAACGTGGTACTTACCGGACATAATGCTCAAACACCCACTACATCAGATGGCCATTGAACAAGCTTTAAAGGAATACATATCAATTAATAATACAACAGACATCTCCCCAATAACACTGTGGGAAGCTCATAAGCCTGTCTTGCGTGGTACAATACAAAGACAAATGGCACTATTTAAACGGGAACGCAAAAATCTAGCAAAAAAACTAGAACTCAATTTTAATGCAGCCTACATATCATTTCAAGATAATCCATCCCAGAGTACAAAATCTTATCTGGAAAAATCTAGATTGGAATACGATCTATTTCTCACTGAGTCAGTTGATAAATCCCTCAAACGCTCCAAACACAATTTCTACATGAATACAAACAAACCAGGTACATATTTGGCTCGGGCATTAAATTCAACTAACAAATCTTTCAAACCAATACGTTTGAAATTATCAAAAAATGTTTACACTTGTAATCCAGTTAAAATAGTCCATAAATTTCACTCACATCTCGCAACTTTATACAAGACAAACAATGAATTTAATCCTACAGAGGCTGAATCCTTCTTCTCAAAAATAACCTTACCTGTGTTATCTCAGAATCAAAAAAGCAGTTTGGATGAGCCTATAACTATAGATGAAGTTGCTAACGCCATAAAAGACCTAAAACTTAACAAAAGACCAGGCCCAGACGGCTACTCGGCTTTATACTATAAAACATTCTCAGAAATACTCTCTCCCATTCTCACTGAAACTTTTAACAAACTTCTAGATGGACATTCTTTTCGGCAAGAAACACTAATGGCAATTGTTTGTATGATCCCAAAACCCCTTTCTGATAATACTTCCTGTGTGAATTATCGGCCTATCTCTCTGTTAAACCTCGATATTAAATTATTAGCAAAAATAATAGCAAAACGCCTCAATAGCATTATAGGAAAATTAATACATAGAGATCAAGTAGGCTTCATGCCAAATAGACAGGCAGGCGATAATATACGCAGGGCAGTGTTATTGGCACATATTGCTAAAAAACGGAAAATCCCTTTATGTTTTCTATCTCTCGATATTAAGAGGGCATTTGACACAGTATCCTGGCAATATATGCAATATTCATTACAAAAATGGGGTTTTGGACCCCACTTTTTAACATGGATCAAAGCATTATATAATAAACCCAAAGCCTATATAAAATATGCTGGATACAAATCTGAAGCCTTTAATATCGAAAGAGGTACCCGACAGGGTTGCCCATTATCTCCCTTATTATTTGCCCTTATACTCGAACCCATGGCCCAATACATCAGAACAAACCAAACTATAACTGGCATTGAAGTAGGAGGTATTACACACAAATTATGTATATTTGCAGACGATATATTACTTTTTCTATCATCACCACAGGTCTCTGGTCCTAACTTAATACCAGCTCTTGATGGATTTGCAGCCCTATCCGGCCTTATGATTAATCCTAAGAAATGCCTAGTGCTTAATATTTCACTCACAAACATGGAATTGATCCCGGCTAGGGCTGCACTCCCATTCACATGGGCAGAAAAATCAATCCCATATCTTGGAATTCATTTAACAGCATCTCATTCTGATTTATTCTCAACCAATTATCCTCCTGTATTAAGACAGATCACAAATCTAATAAAACAATGGTCGCAACTTCCTTTATCCTGGATAGGGAAGATTAATGCAATCAAAATGACTATTCTACCCAAATTGCTTTATCTATTCAGAGTCCTCCCTATTCCAATTCCTTCCTATTTTTTGAGAATAGTACAAAAAAGAGCAACTTCGTTTATATGGGGCTCTTCTAAACCACGTATACCTATACACACACTACATCTTCCCAAAAATAAAGGAGGCCTGGGATACCCTAATTTTACTAACTACTACAGAGCAGCACATTTGGCCAGTCTGTCCAAATACCATGCAAAACAGGAAATCCCATTATGGGTATTTATAGAGGCTTCAGAAAATGACCCTCTATTAATATCAAATTTATTATGGCTTGATCCTAAAGACCGCTTTAAAATTCATAATCCCATAACTAAACACTTCTTATCTCTCTGGGATAAACTAAAAACCAAATATCAGTTACAATCTCCACACAATCCTCTCCTTTCTTTTATCAGAAATCCGGCCTTTTATCCGGCATGGATCTACCCAAATTCTTTTAAAGCTTGGACAACATCAGGCATTCAGACACTAAATGACTTCATAGCATCTAAATCATTCCTTTCATTCCCATCGCTTAGAGAAAAATATGATCTACCAAACTCTGAGATATTTAGATATCTCCAAATCAAAAATTTCTATACACCATTCCTAAAGGGGGATACACCATTATCCCAATTATCCATTTTTGAATCAATCTGTACAAAAGATCCATTTGCTAAAGGTACAATTTCATCACTTTATAATCAATTATATGGAGTAGCAAATCTTAATAGACTCTCTTACGTTCAGAGGTGGGAGGAGGACCTGGGACGAACTTTAGAAGACACGGACTGGTCTAACATATGGCTCACATCTAAGTCATCTTCACCCAACATCTTAGCACTGGAGACAAATTATAAAGTCCTAACTCGCTGGTACCTTGTACCCGCTAGAGTGGCAAAATATTCACCTAATACCTCAGCTCTTTGTTTTCGAGGATGCCCAGAAATAGGCACATATTTACACATATGGTGGACGTGCCCAGTAATCCAAACCTTCTGGAAGGAAGTCTTCGTGATTGCATCTAAAATATTTAAAAAAATAATACAACCAGATCCATATTTAACTTTACTTAATCTAAAACCGGAATGGTTAACACTCTCTCAATTCAAACTTATGATCCAACTAATAACGGCTGCAAAACAAACAGTGGCCAAGGCATGGAAATCTCCTACATTGGTACTAGCAGAAACAATTCACAGAATGAATAATACAATGTCCCATGCTAAGATGGTAGCCATCGATCAAAATCAAATTCCAAAATTTGAAAAACTTTGGCATCCTTGGATAAAACAACAGTTCCTGTCAAACTTCAATGACTCTGTCCTGTTGCCATGGTAACAGATTAAATGACTTACAGAGACACCCATTCTAAGGCTTCAAAGAGAACTAAAAAGAATAATAAACTGACGAGCGGGACAACCTTGTGGACCATACCTCTACCTTTCAACCCTTTTTCTTCTTTCTCTTTCCTTTTCTCCACCTTACGATTAAAGCTCATTATCAGAATTTATTTGACCTATATACACTCTACTTGTAAACAATATGTATAGTAGGTATAAATCATTTAAATACCTACAAAAGTAACTAAGGAAATGATATATATCTTTAATTTAGGTTTACGTGAACCCAATGTTTAATATTTGAAATTTCATGATATTTACCTATATAAACCCTACTGTAAAACAATGAGCTTACTTTATAGATCCTTGTAAACTTACTTTATGTATCTTTATAACATTGTATACTCAATAAACTTCTTTTGACAAGAAAAAGTTAATGCTGGTTCCAATAGAAAGGTGTCAGAACACACAGTGTATCGCAGCAGTTGGTGTATGGGGCTGCATAGCTGCAGACCGGTCAGGGTGCCCATGCTGACCCATGTCTACAGCCAAAAGCACCCACAATAGGCACATGAGCATCAGAACGTGACCATTGAGCAATGTAAGGTCTGATGAATCATGTTTTCATTTACGTCATGTGGATGGTCAAGTGCTTGCATTGCTTTTCTGGGAAGAGATGGCATCAGGATGCAATATGGGAAAAAGGCAAGCCAGCGGAGGCACTGTGATGCTTTGTCTAGTGGTGTCCATGCTTCGATGGTGCAGGGCTGTTTTGGGGGCAAAAGGGGAACCTACTCATTAGGTCAGTGGTCATAATGTTACAGCTGATCGGTTTATATCAGCAAAGGTGAGTTGAATGTGCCACAATTATTTAGTATCCATTGTTCAACATCCAGCAGACTCCCACATACTGCTCTATGTATAATCCAACAAATGAATGGGATAGAGCATCAAAATTTGTCTTCAAAATTCCATATAAGAGTTTTGGGCAACCGTCCCTTCTTCAAGTCCATAAGTGGAATATATACGTATATACAGTATATAAAACACGTTTAATTTAACAGACCATAGAAGGTGAGGGAGTGGGGGATAAGGAAAGTTTATTGTTAGGGTTTCCATACACATTAAGTGACTCACCATCTGAAATGTAATACCCATTACTTAGCTCTGTAGGTGTCAGGCAATAGGATTAGACCTAATACGTTTTGTAACTGCACCCCTGTGGTCTTGTATATGGCTTTTTACAATGTGTCTGGTTTCACCCACATGTAGTAGAATGTTATTTACTGGAAAATCTTAACATGTTGCAATATTCATGAAGTTGAAAGAACTGTACATAAAATATGCATTAAAGCTTGTGCTCTCTTCAGGTGATCAACTAAATTTAGTTAGTTTTTGACCGATCTGGTGTAATGCAGGAAATCCCAGTTGAATTGGACATTTAAGGTCTACTAGGAATCTGGATACCATAAGTCACTCAGAATTGTTTATCACCCAGCAGAACGCCTGGGTACTGAAGAGGAGCGGTGGTATAAAAAAACGACACACTCGGCATGTACAGTAAGTTTGAATGCAATATTTTCTTTTTAAGTGCTTATATTATAAACCGGCAAGTTTTGACAAGACAAGTATATACAATTTTCAGATAAGCCAATATATTACTTTGTCATCATTTGGTAGCAGAATATAGTCTCCAGGCAAACAATATTTACACTACCAAATGGGGCTTAACAGTAGGGAAGCAGAAAAAGGCAATCAAGCTGTCTCTGAGAAAAACAATTGTAGAATTACAATGATGGTTCATAGGAGGCTAAAGCTGCATAAACACTAGTAGAAGTTCCTTAGGAAGTTTTTATTGTAAGAATGTTGGTTCAGTTTTCTAATTGTTGGTGGGGCCGGGATGGAAAATGTTTCTAGAACAAAAATTTCTAACAGTGTTTGATTTTTCGTTCCAAAAGTCCACTCGTTCCAAAAATCAAATGTTAAACTCAATGAAATTTTTAACTCTTGAAAGACATTTGTCAAACCGTAAAATGTATTGAGAATTTTCGTACAATTCTTTGTTTGAAAATCTACTAGTCTACTAGTGTCTACTAGTATCTACTAGTGTAAACTGTCTTTTTGTATAATTACCTATTTTAAGGCTGCTCTGGTCAGGTCATGTGATCCCCGTGTCCTTGAGCAGAGGCTGCAGGGGAGACGAGGGAGCGTTGACAAACAGCTGGGACCTGGGAGCCTATGGGTGCCATCACAGCTACTGGAATTCCCAGTCAATGTCAAGCACTCCTCTCGCTGGCAGCCACCACTCACAGATACAGGGGCTCACGTGCCACTGGAGCGGACTAAAAAAAAAGTAAGTATACATATCTTTTTTTTGTGTATTAAATCTCCATGTGACGGGGCTGTGGCCTTTGCCTACCTACCTTTTACTAATAGATGTCCCTATTTCCCATCTCAAGAAGTTGGGAAGTATGATGATGAGCCAAGGTTCAAGCAGAACTCAGTTCCACCCAAACTCATAAGAAACTGGCACATGATAGCAGACCACCAGTCACATGGCCATATTTGGTCAATTAATGTTCACCATGGAAGCACATTTATTAAAGCAGAAGAAAAATCTCTCAATCAACATTAACTATTTTTTAATACTTATGTTATTAGGATTAGTAAATCGATAGTAAGGTATATTATAATTTTTTTTTTTTTACATTTCTTCAGTTCCTCCCTGGCGTACGATCTACGCCAGTATTATGTCATACATCCCAGGAATCTTCATTGCATTTTTAAAAACTTAATCTGGAGGTGCGGGGGGGGGGGGGGGGGGGCTTTCTCAGCTAAGCACACCCTTCTGCCTGCATGCCTGAGCTAAGGGCAGATGGATTTTATGAAGTAAATGCTACATAAATCATCTGCCCCTACTCAAGATGGCTGCAGTTAGAAACGCTATGGGGTGTTTTTGAAAGTGATTTCTCAACAAAATAAAGCATAGAGACATTGATGGATGGGTGAGTTTGCTCTGAATATTGAAAATGAATTAAAGTGGTTTTAAAAGCTGAAGTTTTTTTTTTACCTGAATGCATTCCCTGCTTAACCCCCATCATGCCGACAGATGCGACCCCATTGGACTGGGCTTTTTGCTACAAGGCCGCATATACACGTATCTGTCTTTGTGCTGGGAGTGTGCCGCACAGTGCCCCAGGTCCCATACTAACATTTGGTAACAGTTCTGGGTCACCTGATCGCTGTGATACCCTCTCATTGGCTATCACAGTGATCAGTCACTGTGAAACCTCCCGCGCCTGTGTTTCTCTCTCTGTGAATGGAGGAGAGAGATACAAAAATAAATAAACATGGCTAGATGAAGGTTTGATCTAGGGCAGTGCCAGGGTTATTGTTTGCGTCAAGTAAGGGTCAAGGGTGAAAGTCAGGGTCACAGGTCACGGTCAGTATATTTTGGGCAGGATTTTATAAATTGTTATCAGTGTTCCGTTAGCATCAGTGTGTCACATAAAAAAATTAAAAAAGCAAAATGCGCACTATTGATTGTGGGCTGTACTACGGGTATATACAACAACTAACATACACATATGTGGTATCACTGTGATTGTCAGGAGCCAGAGAAATTATTTTGGATTGTTCTTTGGTGGTAGCTTATGTTAGTAACAAGAAATATACAGCTAAATTTAAAAAAAGTTGTTCGTTTTAACTATTTTTGGCTAGTTTTCCTATAATTAAAAAAAATCAGGAGATATCCATTACCATTTACCACCAAATGAAAGCCCAATTTGTCCTGAAAAAAGGTATAATCCTCCTGGATGCACATAGTAGTTGTGATGATTATGTACAGTTTTACTAACACATGTCAAAATTGCAAAATTGTGCTTAGGCACTAACATTTGATTTACCCTTAGGCGTGAAAGGGTTAAGGATAAAAGAAAAAACTTTTGCATGTAGCTTATCCCCCCATCCCCCCCCCCCCCTATACTTACCTGATTCTGATCTCCATCCAGCACTGTGCCTGAAAACAAAAGCTCTCTCCGCTCTCTCTGCCCTCATGGCCTCACAGACATTGGTTCCTGCTGCTGTCAATCACAGCCAGTGATGGGGGAGCGGGAGTCAGGGCTGAGACACTCTCTGTGTGTCTATGGACACACAGAGCCGGCTTGTGCCCTCAGAGAGCCCTCACAAGTGCCCCTATAGCACGCGGCTTGCTATGGTGGGCACTCGGTGGGGAAGGAGCCAGGAGTGCCAGTGAGGGACCACAGAAAAGGAGTATTGAAAACAAAAAGAGTATCGAAATCAAAACCATTGGGCAGAGCAGGTAAGTATAACTTGTTTGGTATTTTCAAAAAATAAAATAATATCCTTTACAATCACTTTAAATTGCATTTTCAGTTTGTGGTGCTGCTCAGATACAGTTTAGTTCCACTTTAAACATTTGCCTAAGAATACAACTATAAGGTTCTAGTAGTAATATGTTCATGCTATAATTTACTGGTGAATCTGGCAGAAATGAATTATAAACCAATCACCAATATTGTCATCTAAAGACAAAAAAAAAAATTCATATAAATGAGTGGTTTTAAAAAGAAAACATTTGCAGCTATGGGGAATCATTTAATGGTTTACAGACATAAAACATAATTGCAATATTGCTCAACAGTTAATGCAATACATTATCCAGTACCTTGTGAATACCAAATCTGAGAATTGATTATCATTGCTAAAGAACGTGGTATAGTTGTAAAACTATAAAAAATGCAATATTTGTGTAATGCCTTTTTCAGAAGGACCTGTTTGGTAACATCTTTATTGGCCTCACATGTACATTATTTTCTACTAAACAAAATATTACTTTGTTGCTCAGAACCATGCTATGCATTATACAATACTCACTTCTGAAGTGTAAGCCATACTGGGCATTGGAGGAAAAACAAATGAGGGTGTTTGTAATAGACATAACATTATTGCAGAAAAGTGGCATAAATGGTCTAGATTGCTGACATTTTCAGTTATTACATGGCCTGCTTACTGATAATTAGTACTTTATCTATTTCAGGTATTTATACAGTGCTGACAATTTACGTAGCACTTTATACGAGGGCTGTGCCAGAAAAAGTGGGAATAACTTTTTATTAATTTACATAGGTCATTCAAGTTTCACATATTGGTAGAGTAACTTTTCCACTACAGTAACTCTTTTTCTTCTTCTTCTCTTTCATTGCAGGTAAATAATGTATTCCAAGCAGAAGCAATGAGCTGTAATTGAATTCAAGTTAATAAAATAGTTATGCCCACTTTTTCATTACTTTCAGTACAGACCTTGTATATTGTACCTTGTATATTGTACATTTACATTGTTACATTGGATGCCTTAGGGTGCCAAGATGGTGGGCACTAAAATGCACCTTCACCTGTGTAGAGGGATCCCCATGTATACCCGACCAACAGCAACGGCACAGAGAGCAGAAGGAGGCAGGTCCCAGAGAGCAGGTAGGACCGATTCGCTCCATCACAAATGAGCAGTGCTCCTCTTTTGAGCAGCGGGGAGCCCAGCCTGCAGGTGCATGGCTGGTGATCCACGCAGAGTGTCGCCCTCCCGTCTGGACAGAGCAGGGGTTAGACAGGGGGCAGCAGGGAGGAGGAGGGGGGAACTGGGCATCGGAGGTGAGGAGGAGGCACAGGGTGCCCCAGACTGGGGGAGGTTGGTAGGCAATCAATATGCATTCTTCGAAGTGGTGGAATGTCTCTGTTGGCTCAGCTCTCTCTGGCATGTCATGTTTCATTCAGGCTGGGAGCCTCATGAATGGCAGAAGGAGTGCAGCAGCTGTGAGAGCTGGACACCTGCCTGAAACAGTCTGCCTCCTGACTGCTGCCACCCCATCTTATGAGCACCTCTTCATCCCCCCATACTCACCGTGCCTAACTGGGACTGCACGAGTCCCACTACCCATCGCTGCCTGATGCTGGATAAGTTCTCCTCTGTCCTGCCCCCCTCCTGTCTTGCTTCCCCCTCCTGTGATACTGCTCTCCTCCTGTCTCATTGCCCCCCTCCTGTCCTGCTGCCCCCCTCTAGTGATGCTGCCCTCCTCCTGTCCTGCTGCCCCCCTCCTGTCCCTCTGCCCCTTTTGTGTCCCACTGCTCCCCTCCTGTGATGCTGCCCCCTCTTTTCCCACTATCCCCCCTTGTCCCGCTGCCCCCCTCCTGTCCCACTGTCTACCTCCTGTGACGCTGCCCCCCTCCTGTCCCGCTTCCCCCTCTTGTGATGCTGCCTTCCTCCTGTCCTGCTCCCCCCCTCCTGTGACCATGCCCCCCTCCTGTCTCACTGTCCACCTCCTGTGATGCTGCCCACTTTCTGTCCCACTGCTGCCCTCCTGTTTCGCTGCCCCCCTCCTGTTCCACTGCCCCTTTTGTGACCTTCATACACTCTGCTCTCCTCTCCCTTCACATACGACCCATACACTTAACAGTCCTCTCCTGCGCATACTACTCACCACCATACACTCTGTAACCGTCTCCTGCACATACTGCCCATCCCCATACACTCTGTACCCCTCTACCTGCACATACTACCCACAGCCATACACTCCATACCCCTCTCCCTGCACATACTGCCCACCACCATACACTCCGCACTCCTCTCCTGCACATACCACCCTTTACCATACACTCTGCACTCCTCTTCTGCCCATACACTTCGCGCCCCTCTCCTACACATACTACCAGCCACCATACAATCCACATTGTTCATTCCCTATTTTTTTTTTAAAAGGTGTTTATTTTGATTTTGTAACATAAAAACAATAAAAGAAGGACTGTAATTACAAATGTGTAAAGTACACATAATAGAACCAACTACATAGTAAGGAGGGTGGAACAAGTTTAACAGTCCATAAGAAACAGAAATACCCCAACAACACACATTCATACCTTGATACCTGCACTCATTTAAACCTGCAACACATGTGACACGTAAGGACTAGGGATGAGCTTCGTGTTCGAGTCGAACCCATGTTCGACTCGAACATCGGCTGTTCGATCGTTCGTCGAATTGCGAACGATATGGGCCGTTCGCGCCAAATTCGTGTGGCGCGTCACGGCCCATAATTCACTGCGGCATCGCAGTGCATTGCTTGCTGATGATTGGCCAAGCATGCACTATGACCCGCATGCTTGGCCAATCACAGCGCCGCCTTAACAGAGAGCCATAATTGGCCAAAGCCAAGGAGGCTTTGGCCAATTATGGCTCAGGGGATTTAGTACACGCCCCACACTATATAAGGCCGCCTGCACGGCGGCCCTGTGCAGTGTGTTCCGGTGTGCTTAGAGAGAGAGAGAGACAGTGTCATTTCATTTGAGTTAGCTAGATTAGGCAGGACAGTCAGTCAGTTAGCTGCACTTAAAGTGTATTGTGTATATATATGCATCCCAGGTGTTGCATATATATATATATATATATATATATACACTGTATTCAGTTTAGCTAGATCCATTCCTGTTATCTTCTAGACTATTTACATTTAGTGCAGTGCGTCCTGCTCACAGTGTTCAGCTAGATCCGTTCCTGTTATATTCCTACTGACAGGCAGGCTTGTCTTGTTACAGCATTTTGAAGAAAATTACTGGTGTTCTTTGATCCTATTAGTACCACAGTCAGGCAGCTAGACTATTTACATTTAGTGCAGTGTGTCCTGCTCACAGTGTTCAGCTATCTGTTATCTTCTTACTGACAGGCAGGCTTGTCTTGTTACAGTATTTTAAAGAAAATTACTGGTGTTCTTTTGATCCTATTAGTACCACAGTCAGGCAGCTAGACTATTTACAGTTAGTGCAGTGCGTCCTGACCACAGTGTTCTGCTAAACCTACAAGTAAGTGGGGTGCGTCCTGCTCACAGTGTTCAGCTAAACCTACAAGTTAGTGGGGTGCGTCCACCTCACAGTGTTCAGCTAAACCTACAAGCTAGTGGGGTGCGTCCTGCTCACAGTGTTCAGCTAGATCCGTTTCTGTTATCTTCTTACTGACAGGCAGGCTTGTCTTGTTACAGTAAATACAGCTACCTGAAGAAAATTGCTGGTGTTCTTTTGATCCTATTAGTACCACAGTCAGGCAGCTAGACTATTTACAGTTAGTGCAGTGCGTCCTGCTCACAGTGTTCTGCTAAACCTACAAGTTAGTGGGGTGCGTCCTGCTCACAGTGTTCAGCTAAACCTACAAGTTAGTGGGGTGCGTCCACCTCACAGTGTTCAGCTAAACCTACAAGCTAGTGGGGTGCGTCCTGCTCACAGTGTTCAGCTAGATCCGTTTCTGTTATCTTCTTACTGACAGGCAGGCTTGTCTTGTTACAGTAAATACAGCTACCTGAAGAAAATTGCTGGTGTTCTTTTGATCCTATTAGTACCACAGTCAGGCAGCTAGACTATTTACAGTTAGTGCAGTGCGTCCTGCTCACAGTGTTCTGCTAAACCTACAAGTTAGTGGGGTGCGTCCTGCTCACAGTGTTCAGCTAAACCTACAAGTTAGTGGGGTGCGTCCACCTCACAGTGTTCAGCTAAACCGACAAGCTAGTGGGGTGCGTCCTGCTCACAGTGTTTAGCTAGATCCGTTCCTGTTATCTTCTTACTGACAGGCAGGCTTGTCTTGTTACAGTATTTTAAAGAAAATTGCTGGTGTTCTTTTGATCCTATTAGTACCACAGTCAGGCAGCTAGACTATTTACAGTTAGTGCAGTGCGTCCTGCACACAGTGTTCTGCTAAACCTACAAGTTAGTGGGGTGTGTCCTGCTCACAGTGTTCAGCTAAACCTACAAGTTAGTGGGGTGCGTCCACCTCACAGTGTTCAGCTAAACCTACAAGCTAGTGGGGTGCGTCCTGCTCACAGTGTTCAGCTAGATCCGTTCCTGTTATCTTCTTACTGACAGGCAGGCTTGTCTTGTTACAGTATTTTAAAGAAAATTACTGATGTTCTTTTGATCCTATTAGTACCACAGTCAGACAGCTAGACTATTTACAGTTAGTGCAGTGCGTCCTGCTCACAGTGTTCTGCTAAACCTACAAGTTAGTGGGGTGCGTCCTGCTCACAGTGTTCAGCTAAACCTACAAGTTAGTGGGGTGCGTCCACCTCACAGTGTTCAGCTAAACCTACAAGCTAGTGGGGTGCGTCCTGCTCACAGTGTTCAGCTAGATCCGTTTCTGTTATCTTCTTACTGACAGGCAGGCTTGTCTTGTTACAGTAAATACAGCTACCTGAAGAAAATTGCTGGTGTTCTTTTGATCCTATTAGTACCACAGTCAGGCAGCTAGACTATTTACAGTTAGTGCAGTGCGTCCTGCTCACAGTGTACTGCTAAACCTACAAGTTAGTGGGGTGCGTCCACCTCACAGTGTTCAGCTAAAGCTACCTGTAGAAGGTTGGTGGTGTTCTCATACTACAGGCAGGCAGTTGATTTTGCTAGCTGCAGTATCAGTACATATCAGTACATATATATATATATATATATATATATATATATATATATATATATATATATATATATCCCAGCTTAGTGCAGCTACAGGCCATTAGTATGTCTGGAAGGCCAAGAAGGAGAGGCAGACAGTCACAAGCCAATAAGAGAGGGCAAGCAGGCTCTGTGTCTAGTGCTGGTCGTGGAGACGGTGCATCCTCATCAGCACGTGGCCATGGGACACGCTTGGCCTTTTTTTCGGCAGCTGGCCATGTTGAGCCGCAACATGCGGAAGACTTGGTCGAGTGGATGACCAAGCCGTCCTCATCCTCCTCATCCTCTCTCACCCATGCCCAGGGTACTTTGTCTGGCAAAGCAGCGGCCTCTTCCCTCAGCTCAATGTCATCAGTGACTCCTTCCCTAGCCCCACCATGTCCTCCTGAGGAGTCCCTCGAACTGTTTGACCACAGTGTTGGGTACATGCTCCAGGAGGATGCCCAGCGTTTGGAAGGCTCTGATGATGATACTGAGCTCGATGAAGGCAGTAACACGAGCACGGACAGAGGGGGTGCCCAAGAAGGACAGCAATCTGGCAGTCATGCTCCCCCTGCTGCAGCATACTGCCAGGTTTGCTCCAGTGATGAGGAGGGAGGGGATGATGAGGTCACTGACTCAACGTGGGTGCCTGATAGGAGAGAGGAGGAGGAGGAGGAGGAGGAGGCGGCACATCACCAACGAGGCAGGATGCCCTCCAGGGGCCAGCCTAAGGGCAGCACATTGACTGCATCACACCCCAAAGCTCCACATGTGCAGGGCGCTGCAGTCTCTGCGCGTTATTCAAAAAGTTCTTTGGTGTGGGCCTTTTTTGAGACGAGTGCATCAGATCGCACCGCTGCTATTTGCAACATATGTCTCAAGCGTATCTCGCGTGGCCAAAACATCTCCCGCTTGGGTACCACATGCTTGACCAGACATATGTTGACCTGCCATGCAGTTCGTTGGCAAGCGTATCTAAAAGACCCACACCAAAGAACAAAGAGGACCTCTGCTTGCTCCTCATCAGCTGAGATTTCCAACCCCACTAGACCTTCAGTCCTCTCTGAGACCTGCACTGAGAGGAATGAAGGTGTAGAATTAGGTGTGTCACAGCCACGTACTTGTGGGCAATCTGATTTTGGTACACCGACGTCAGATTGTACCAGGCAAATTTCCCTGCCCCAGCTGCTGCACCGCCGAAAGAAGTTTGCTCCCAGCCATCCACATGCCCAACGGTTGAATGCTAGCTTGGCAAAATTGCTAGCACTTCAACTGCTGCCTTTTCAGTTGGTAGACTCTGCCCCCTTCCGTGAGTTTGTGGAATGTGCGGTTCCTCAGTGGCAGGTACCCAAACGCCACTTTTTCTCACGGAAGGCGATTCCGGCTCTCTACCAGCATGTGGAAGGCAATGTCCATGCCTCGCTGGACAGGGCGGTCAGCGGTAAGGTGCATATTACCGCTGACTCATGGTCCAGCAGGCATGGACAGGGACGTTACCTAAGTTTCACGGCGCATTGGGTGACTCTGCTGGCAGCTGGGAAGGATGCAGGACAAGGTGCAGTAGTGTTGGAGGTTGTTCCGCCACCACGCCTCCAAAATGCTAATGATTGTGACACACCTCTCTCCTCCACCCCCTCCTCTTCTTCTTCCTCCATGGCCTCTTCCTCGGAACCAGCGGTGCTCCGTAGTCGTTCAAGGGGCTACGCAAGTACGCAGGCCAAAAGATGCCATGCGGTGCTTGAGCTGGTGTGCTTGGGGGACAGGAGCCACACTGGGGCAGAGGTTCTGTCAGCTCTGCAGGGGCAGGTTCAGAGGTGGTTGAAGCCACGCCAACTTAAGGCAGGAATGGTGGTTTGCGACAATGGCACCAACCTCCTCTCTGCCCTCCGACAGGGACAAATGACCCATGTGCCCTGTTTGGCTCACGTCCTTAACTTGGTGGTGCAGTGGTTCTTGGGCAGGTACCCGGGCTTACAGGATGTCCTGAGGCAGGCCAGGAAAGTCTGTGTGCATTTCCGCCGGTCATATAATGCCAGTGCTCGGCTGACGGACCTCCAAAAGGAGTTTAACCTGCCCAAGAACAAACAACTCCTACTTGCAAACGGAAGGAGACAACAGGAAGTGAGAATAAATCTACCCCTAGGAAGGGAAATTCTCTCCTGTAAGAGTTAATATGGGAAAAACATTTCTCCTTTCCACTGATGCTTTCCAATCCATTGGGACAAAAAGTGAGGTGAAATCTTCTGAAGAGGAGGAAAGACAGCAAAACAAATGTCACAGGGGTGATAACCCTTCCCTATGTTTTCCAAAAAGCTTAAAAAAGATTTTTTGGCTGGAGCTAAACACGTTAAAAATGTACCCGTTCAAAATTACAAAGAGATTCTACTTAACAACAAACCTACAGCCTGTATACTGCTGTTCAGAGTATATAGGGCCTGGTGGCCCCACACCTTTCCTTATTTTAATTTGGGTGCGGGGTTCCCCTTAATATCCATACAAGACCCAAAGGGCCTGGTAATGGGCTGGGGGGTACCCATGCCGTTTGTCTCACTGATTTTCATCCATATTGCCAGGACCCGACATTACATTAAACCCGCAAGCAGTTTTAAATGAGATTTTTTCCTTTAAAAATGACATTTGGTGCAGGGACTGTTCTAAACACGGGAAACACGCGTCACTTTACAGGCATACTATAGACACCCCTCAGGTACGATATTTAAAGGAATATTTCACTTTTTTTTTTTTACTTTAACCACTTCCCGCCCGCCCTATAGCGGATTGACGTCCGGGAAGTGGTTGTGTTATCCTGACTGGGCGTCATATGACGTCCAGCAGGATAACATGCCGCAGCGCGCCCCCGGGGGCGCGCATCGCGGCGATCGGTGGAGCGGTGTGTCAGTCTGACACACCGCTACACTGATCTTGGTAAAAAGCCTCCGCCGGAGGCTCTTTACCACGTGATCAGCCGTGTCCAATCACGGCTGATCACGCTGTCAATAGGAAGAGCCGTTGATCGGCTCTTCCTCACTCGCGTCTGACAGACGCGATTAGAGGAGAGCCGATCGGCGGCTCTCCTGGCAGGGGGGGTCTGTGCTGATTGTTTATCAGCGCAGCCCCCCCTCAGATCACCACACTGGACCACCAGGGATCGCCACTAGGACCACCAGGGAAGGGGCAACATGTGGATGGCCAGGTATGTACCCCATGGCCATCCACATGTGCCCAGTGTGCCCAGTCAGTGCCAATCAGTGCCCACAAATGGGCACTGATTGGCACCATTATGTTGCAGTGATGCCCAACAATGCCACCCTTAGGGGCATCACTGCAAACAACCAGTGCCGTCAGTGCCACCCATCAGTGTCCATTCATGCCACCTGTCAGTGCCCATCCGTGCCCATCAGTGCCCATCTATCAGTGCCCATCCATGCCCATCTGTGCCAACTATCAGTGCCACCCATAAGTAACCATCAATGCCACCTATGAGTGCCCATCAATGCCACCTATGAGTGCCCATCAGTGCCGCCTATAAGTGCCCATCTGTGCCACCTATGAGTGCCCATCAGTGCCGCTTACCAGTACCACCTATCAGTGCCCATCAGTGCCGCCTATCAGTGCCCATCAGTGCCGCCTATCAGTGCCCATCATCAGTGCCCGTCAGTGCCACCTCATCAGTGCCACCTCATTGGTGCCACCTCATCGGTGCCCATCAGTGCCGCCGTATCAGTGCCAGTCAGTGCCCGTCAGTGCAGCCATATCAGTGCCCGTCATTGAAGAAGAAAACGTACTTATTTACAAAAAAATTTTAATAGAAACAAAGAAAAACTTGTTTTTTTTCAAAATTTTCGGTCTTTTTTTATTTGTTGCGCAAAAAATAAAAACCGCAGAGGTGATCAAATACCACCAAAAGAAAGCTCTATTTGTGGGAACAAAATGATAAAAAATTTGTTTGGGTACAGTGTAGTATGACCGCGCAATTGTCATTCAAATTGCGACAGCGCTGAAAGCTGAAAATTGGTCTGGGCGGGAAGGTGTCTAAGTGCCTGGTATTGAAGTGGTTAAGCATCATTAAAATCACTGCTCCCGAAAAAACGGCCGTTTTTAAAAGTTTTTTTTGCATTGATACATGTCCCCTGAGGTAGGACCCGGGTCCCCAAACCCTTTTTAGGACAATACCATGCAAATTAGCCTTTAAAATTAGCACTTTTGATTTCGAACGTTCGAGTCCCATAGACGTCAATGGGGTTCTAACGTTCGTGCGAACTTTCGGTCCGTTCGCAGGTTCTGGTGCGAACCGAACCGGGGGGTGTTCGGCTCATCCCTAGTAAGGACAACAGAGGTCTAGGATCCCCCCATGCATTGCATGTTTCATATAAGGCAATCTGTGATTATCAATTTTGGCATCTGGCCAAAAAATAATATTAGAGTACATAAATGGGTACGGTGGTATCGGTAGATGAAGTTTGTGGTCGAAGAAAGCAAACAGTTCCTTCCAGAAGGTTGAAAGTCCGGGACAGGTCCAGAACATATGGAAAAAGTCAGCAGCAATCATATCACATCTAGCACATGCAATATCCTGTCCCATACCCATCCGAACCAGCCTAGCTGGGGTATATTGCAGGTGGTGTATAAACTTAACCACTTGACGACCGCCTCACGCCGATTTACGTCGGCAAGGTGGCACGGACAGGCAAAATCACGTACATATACGTGATTTGCCTTCCGCGGGTGGGGGGTCCGATCGGACCCCCCCCCGGTGCCCGAGGTGGTCGTCTTTTGTCCAGCGGCGAGACCAGTCTTTTGTCCAGGGGGAGACCATCCGTTCGTGGCCCCCCCCTCACGATCGCCGCCGGCCAATCACATCATTCCTTTGCTGCTGTATGCTAAACAGCAGCAAAGGAAATGATGTCATCTCTCCTCGGCTCGGTAATTTCCGTTCCGGCCCGAGGAGAGAAGACAGGTATGTGAGTGCACCAAAACTACACAACACAGTAGAACATGCCAGGCACACAAAACACCCCGATCCCCCCCCCGATGGCCCCCCGATCCCCCCCCAATCACCCCCCCCGTCACGAACTGACACCAGCAGTTTGTTTTTTTTTTTTTTTTTCTGATTACTGCATTGGTGTCAGTTTGTGACAGTTACAGTGTTGGGACAGTTAGTATTACCCCCCTGTAGGTCTAGGATACCCCCCTAACCCCCCCTAATAAAGTTTTAGCCCCTTGATCACCCCCTGTCACCAGTGTCGCTAAGCGATCATTTTTCTGATCGCTGTATTAGTGTCGCTGGTGACGCTAGTTAGGGACCTAAATATTTAGGTTCGCCGTCAGCGTTTTATAGCGACAGGGACCCCCATATACTACCGAATAAATGTTTTAACCCCTTGATTGCCCCCTAGTTAACCCTTTCACCACTGATCACCAAATAACTGTTACGGGTGACGCTGGTTAGTTTGTTTATTTTTTATAGTGTCAGGGCACCCGCCGTTTATTACCGAATAAAGGTTTAGCCCCCTGATCGTCCGGCGGTGATATGCGTCGCCCCAGGCAGCGTCAGATTAGCGCCAGTAGGGCTAACACCCACGCACGCACCGTACAGCTCCCTTAGTGGTATAGTATCTGATCGGATCAATATCTGATCCGATCAGATCTATACTAGCGTCCCCAGCAGTTTAGGGTTCCCAAAAACGCAGTGTTAGCGGGATCAGCCCAGATACCTGCTAGCACCTGCGTTTTGCCCCTCCGCCCGGCCCAGCCCAGCCCACCCAAGTGCAGTATCGATCGATCACTGACACTTACAAAACACTAAATGCATAACTGCAGCGTTCGCAGAGTCAGGCCTGATCCCTGCGATCGCTAACAGTTTTTTTGGTAGTATTTTGGTGAACTGGCAAGCACCAGCCCCAAGCAGCGTCAGATTAGCGCCAGTACCGCTAACACCCACGCACGCACCGTACACCTCCCTTAGTGGTATAGTATCTGAACGGATCAATATCTGATCCGATCAGATCTATACTGGCGTCCCCAGCAGTTTAGGGTTCCCAAAAACGCAGTGTTAGCGGAATCAGCCCAGATACCTGCTAGCACCTGCATTTTGCCCCTCCGCCCGGCCCAGCCCACCCAAGTGCAGTATCGATCGATCACTGTCACTTACAAAACACTTAACGCATAACTGCAGCATTCGCAGAGTCAGGCCTGATCCCTGCGATCGCTAACAGTTTTTTTGGTAGCTTTTTATTGAACTGGCAAGCGCCAGCGGCCTAGTACACCCCGGTCGTAGTCAAACCAGCACTGCAGTAACACTTGGTGACGTGGCGAGTCCCATAAGTGCAGTTCAAGCTGGTGAGGTGGCAAGCACAAGTAGTGTCCCGCTGCCACCAAGAAGACAAACACAGGCCCGTCGTGCCCATAGTGCCCTTCCTGCTGCATTCGCCAATCCTAATTGGGAACCCACCGCTTCTGCAGCGCCCGTACTTCCCCCATTCACATCCCCAACCAAATGCAGTCGGCTGCATGAGAGGCATTTTCTTTATGTCCTCCCGAGTACCCCTACCCAACGAACCCCCAAAAAAGATGTCGTGTCTGCAGCAAGCGCGGATATAGGCGTGACACCCGCTATTATTGTCCCTCCTGTCCTGACAATCCTGGTCTTTGCATTGGTGAATGTTTTGAACGCTACCATTCATTAGTTGAGTATTAGCGTAGGGTACAGCATTGCACAGACTAGGCACACTTTCACAGGGTCTCCCAAGATGCCATCGCATTTTGAGAGACCCGAACCTGGAACCGGTTACCGTTATAAAAGTTAGTTACAAAAAAAGTGTAAAAAAAAAAAAAATATATAAAATAAAAAAAAATAGTTGTCGTTTTTATTGTTCTCTCTCTCTCTCTATTCTCTCTCTCTTGTTCTGCTCTTTTTTACTGTATTCTATTCTGCAATGTTTTATTGTTATTATGTTTTATCATGTTTGCTTTTCAGGTATGCAATTTTTTATACTTTACCGTTTACTGTGCTTTATTGTTAACCATTTTTTTGTCTTCAGGTACGCCATTCACGACTTTGAATGGTTATACCAGAATGATGCCTGCAGGTTTAGGTATCATCTTGGTATCATTCTTTTCAGCCAGCGGTCGGCTTTCATGTAAAAGCAATCCTAGTGGCTAATTAGCCTCTAGACTGCTTTTACAAGCTGTGGGAGGGAAAGCCCCCCCCCCCACCGTCTTCCGTGTTTTTCTCTGGCTCTCCTGTCTCAACAGGGAACCTGAGAATGCAGCCGGTGATTCAGCCAGCTGACCATAGAGCTGATCAGAGACCAGAGTGGCTCCAAACATCTCTATGGCCTAAGAAACCGGAAGCTACGAGCATTTTATGACTTAGATTTCGCCGGATGTAAATAGCGCCATTGGGAAATTGGGGAAGCATTTTATCACACCGATCTTGGTGTCATCAGATGCTTTGAGGGCAGAGGAGAGATCTAGGGTCTAATAGACCCCAATTTTTTCAAAAAAGAGTACCTGTCACTACCTATTGCTATCATAGGGGATATTTACATTCCCCGAGATAACAATAAAAATGATAAAAAAAAAAAAAAATGAAAGGAACAGTTTAAAAATAAGATAAAAAAGCAAAAAAATAATAAAAAAAAAAAAAAAAAAAAAAAAAGCACCCCTGTCGCCCCCTGCTTTCGCGCTAAGGCGAACGCAAGCGGCGGTCTGTCGTCAAACGTAAACAGCAATTGCACCATGCATGTGAGGTATCGCCGCGAAGGTCAGATCGAGGGCAGTAATTTTTGCAGTAGAACTCCTCTGTAAATCTAAAGTGGTAACCTGTAAAGGCTTTTAAAGGCTTTTAAAAATGTATTTATTTTGTTGCCACTGCACGTTTGTGCACAATTTTAAAGCATGTCATGTTTGGTATCCATGTACTCGGCCTAATATCATCTTTTTTATTTCATCAAACATTTGGGCAATATAGTGTGTTTTAGTGCATTAAAATTTAAAAAAGTGTGTTTTTTCCCCAAAAAATGCGTTTGAAAAATCGCTGCGCAAATACTGTGTGAAAAAAAAAAAATGAAACACCCACCATTTTAATCTGTAGGGCATTTGCTTTAAAAAAATATATAATGTTTGGGGGTTCAAAGTAATTTTTTTGCAAAAAAAAATAACTTTTTCATGTAAACAATGAGTGTCAGAAAGGGCTTTGTCTTCAAGTGGTTAGAAGAGTTGGTGATGTGTGACATAAGCTTCTAAATGTTGTGCATAAAATGCCAGGACAGTTCAAAACCCCCCCAAATGACCCCATTTTGGAAAGTAGACACCCCAAGCTATTTGCTGAGAGGCATGTTGAGTCCATGGAATATTTTATATTGCGACACAAGTTGCGGGAAAGAGACAAATTTTTTTTTTTTTTTGCACAAAGTTGTCACTAAATGATATATTGCTCAAACATGCCATGGGAATATGTGAAATTACACCCCAAAATACATTCTGCTGCTTCTCCTGAGTACGGGGATACCACATGTGTGAGACTTTTTGGGAGCCTAGCCGCGTACGGGACCCCGAAAACCAAGCACCGCCTTCAGGCTTTCTAAGTGCGTGAATTTTTGATTTCACTCTTCACTGCCTATCACAGTTTCGGAGGCCATGGAAAGCCCAGGTGGCACAAAACCCCCCCAAATGACCCCATTTTGGAAAGTAGACACCCAAAGCTATTTGCTGAGAGGTATATCTGAGTATTTTGCAGACCTCACTTTTTGTCACAAAGTTTTGAAAATTGAAAAAAGAAAAAAAAAAAAGTTTTTTCTTGTCTTTCTTCATTTTCAAAAACAAATGAGAGCTGCAAAATACTCACCATGCCTCTCAGCAAATAGCTTGGGGTGTCTACTTTCCAAAATAGGGTCATTTGGGGGGGGGGTTTGTGCCACCTGGGCATTTCATGGCCTCTGAAACTGTGATAGGCAGTGAAGAGTGAAATCAAAAATTTTCACCCTTAGAAATCCTGAAGGCGGTGCTTGGTTTTCGGGGCCCCGTACGCGGCTAGGCTCCCAAAAAGTCCCACACATGTGGTATCCCCATACTCAGGAGAAGCAGCTAAATGTTTTTTGGGGTGCAATTCCACATATGCCCATGGCCTTTGTGAGCAATATATCATTTAGTGACAACTTTGTGCAAAAAAAAAAAAAAAAAAAGTGTCACTTTCCCGCAACTTGTGTCAAAATATAAAATATTCCATGGACTCAATATGCCTCTCAGCAAATAGCTTGGGGTGTCTACTTTCCAAAATGGGGTCATTTGGGGGGGTTTTGTGCCACCTGGGCATTCCATGGCCTCCGAAACTGTGATAGGCAGTGAAGAGTGAAATCAAAAATTTACACCCTTAGAAATCCTGAAGGCTGTGCTTGGTTTTCGGGGCCCCGTACGCGGCTAAGCTCCCAAAAAGTCCCACACATGTGGTATCCCCATACTCAGGAGAAGCAGCTGAATGTATTTTGGGGTGCAATTCCACATAAGCCTATGGCCTGTGTGAGCAATATATCATTTAGTGACAACTTTTTGTAAATATTTTTTTTTTTTTGTCATTATTCAATCACTTGGGACAAAAAAAATAAATATTCAATGGGTTCAACATGCCTCTGTGTCAGAGTTTTCCCCCTCTCGCACCAGGCCATAAGGCTAACCTCAACAGGGGAGAATCTAGAACCACCCGATCTCTTTGATCTATGGAGTTCATCCTGTAGAGAGGTAGTAGGTCCAAATAGGGTCAATATAAGTGCCCTGGCAGGAGTCAGTGGGTCAGAATGTAACCAAGCATGGACATAGGTAAGTTGGGAAGCAAGGAAATAATTTCTTAAGTTTGGGCAAGTCAGGTCTTTTCTGCCTGTAAGGAGGATCTGGCTTCCGGTCGGCCAAAGAATTAGATTCAAAATACTAACAACTACGTACAAAGCCATCCACAGTTTAGCCCCCAGCTACATCGCTAGCCTAGTCTCTAAATACCAACCTACTCGTTCTCTTCGTTCCTCTCAAGATCTTCTGCTCTCTAGCTCCCTCATCACCTCCTCTAATGCTCGCCTCCAGGCCTTTTCCATAGCCTCTCCAATCCTATGGAATGCCCTACCCCAATCTGTCCACTTATCTCCTACTCTATTAGCTTTTAGACGATCCCTGAAAAGCCTTCTCTTCAGAGAAGCCTACCCTACCCACACCTAACAACAGCTGTTTTTTCATTTTCTCCATCAGCTCACCCCCCCCACAGTGATTACCTTTTGTTTCCACCTGACCCTCCCTTCTAGATTGTAAGCTCTAACGAGAAAGGCCCTCTGATCCCTCCTGTATTGATTTGTATTGTAAGTGTACTGTCTGAACTAAACTGTAGGCGCTATATAAATCGTGTATAATAATAATAATAATAATAATAATAATAATAATTAAGGGGCAATGACGACCAGGTATAAAACCTATCTACCATTTGCTTGACTATAGGAGTGACGTTAAGTTCTTCGTATTTGAATACCTAGATATTTCAAAGAGGATGTCAATTGAATATGCAACCTTTGAAGATAATCAATAGGAAAGGGGGCCTAAAAGAAAGGCCTGAGATTTTTCCCAACCCACCTGTAGTCCCGAAGCTGCACTGAACTCCTCCACGACACACAGCAATTTATGAAATGAGCTCTCTCTAGCGTCCAAATATATAAGGGCATCATCCGCGTAGAGGGAGATCTTCTCCTCCAGTGGATCGGAGCGGATGCCCCCTATCTCAGACGTCTGTCGCACTGCCAGGGCCAGCAGGTCAGTGGCCAGTGTGAACAGGAGTGGAGAGAGAGGGCACCCTTGCCTGGTACCCCTCTTCAAGGAAAATGATTCGGAGATGCTGTTGGTGCGGACCCTGGCCTTTGGGTCTGCATATAATAAACAGGCCCATTGAATAAAGTGTGGACCAATACCCACTCGTGCCATAGCTTCCCAAAGAAAGGGCCAGCTCACAGTGTCAAAGGCTTTTAACACATGTAGGGATAGGACCAATCCACCCCGTTTCGCACGTGCTGCACCATGGATATGCAAATACAGTCTACGAATATTGTCAAAAGTGCTAAGACCGGATTCATCCGGGGGTATGAGGGACAGAATGACCATCTGAAGTCTAAGGGCGAGAATCTTTGCTAGAATTTTGGCATTGTTATTTAAAAGGGATATGGGTTGGTAGGACCCACACTGCAGCTTGTCTTTGCAAGGTTTAGGTATAACCACTATAAGTACTTCGTTCATAGAGTCCGGAAGTTTCCCCAGTGTAAGAGAGTCCTGGAATGTCTTAAGGAGCTTAGGAGCTAGTTCTTCTATGTGTGTCTGGTACCATTCTGAGAGGAGTCCGTCGAGGCCTAGAGTTTTATTGGTCGGTAATAAACATATGGCCGTGGTTATCTCCTCCAGTGCAATAGGTTTATCTAAGGAAAGCCGCTGGGGGGTATTAAGTGTTGGGAAGTCAAGTGATTCAAAGAAACCTAGGAAGGCATTTTCTGAGGGGATAGATGTAATATCATATAATTTACTGAAGAAATCTGCAAAGGTCTGGTTAATAGTCAGAGCATCAGCAGTAGTTGACCCATTTGGAAGTTGAATTTCAGCAATCGAACTATCCTGGAGGTCCGTATGGGCAAGATACACTAGGAGCCTACCATTTTTCTCCCCTTTTTCTGTATCGTTTGATGCGTGAGATATATGAGCACCTGACTACCGCCTTAAAGATGTCTCAGACAGTGCCCCTGGCTCCAGAGTCCGTGTTAAAGGACCAGTAATTGGACATGTTGGTTGGGATGGATTCAGGGATTTCCGGTGTGGAGATCCAGAGGGGACTGAGTCTCCAGGTCCGAAACAACGGTCTGTGGCCCACAGTCAAACGCAGAGACCATTTGTGATAAGTATGCTATGGAATGGACATGGGGTAAAAAGTCCCCCGTGGCCAGGGCATAGTCTATTCTGGAGAGGGTTGCATAAGACCTGGACTGGCAGGAGAACACTTTGTCATTAGGATATTTCCAGCGCCATATGTCTACACATCCATAGGCACTGCACCACACACAAAATCATTTAGACTCAAACTGTAGAGGTTTCATCCTATCTAGGGCTGGTTGCAACACAGAGTTGAAATCCCCAAGGATGAGCATGGGACAGTGGGGCGCATGGCCAGCAACAGGAAGTAAGAGATGTTAGGAAAACAAAAATAGTCAGTGTTCAACAAATATCAAAGGGGGGGGTGAACCCCAAGGCAGCACAGGCCTGCTCAAAAAATGAGGCCAGGTACTCTCTTCACAGGAGATGTGTACGATCAACCATAGTTATCACTGAATAAAGCTTCAATGGTGATTAACAAGGGATAATGGGAACGGGCCAGGGGAGAAAGAGGATGCAGGTTCTCCAGCCTTTCCAGCAAAACACATGGACCTTCATCAGGCTGTTGGTTTAGGAGGACGGGGTAGAGATTCCCACCAGGCCAGGGCATCCTTTGGGGACTGGAAGAACTGGACTTTCTCTTGGTAGGAGACCTGGAGGGTGGCAGAAAACAGCATGGAGTATTGGATATCCTGCTCCCAGAGTTTCTGCTTGACACGCTGGTAGCTGGCTCTACGTTTGTGGACTGTCGCAGAGTAGTCAGGGAAAAGGGACACCACAGCATTATTGATGCGAAGACTTCCCTTCCTCCTGGCAGCCCCAAGGATAAAATCCCAATCCCTGTAATTGAGGAGACAAATCACCACAGTACGTGGGGGGTGTCCTTCAGGGAGGGGGCGCCCAGGGACTCGGTGGGCCCTCTCAATCACAAAACAGGGGGATAGTTGAGTGCAGCCCAATTCTTTCTTGAGCCAGTGTTCAAGGAAGGTTACAGGGTCAGGACCCTCCACCCGTTCCGGGAGACCAACCAGACACAGGTTATTCCTGCGGAGACGATTCTCAAGGTCACTGACCTTGTCCTCCAGGGTTGCAATCTTCCCCCCATGTGTATTAAGTTTGGGCAGAATGGGGTTAATAGTGTCCTCTAGATCACTAATATGCTGCTCAGTTTCAGTAACCCGGCCGCATAGTTTCTGCATGTCCTGCCACATAATTTTCAAGTCAGTCTTTAGCCCATCCACCTTCCCCATAAGGTCTGCGTAGTTTACTTTAATAATTGGCGAAGAACCTCCAACCGCGTGGGTTCCTCGCCGCCATCCGCGAGCGCCGCTCCCGGGGTCGCCTGTGGAGGTTGGTGTGGGCAAAAAATGGAGCATTTGCTGGCTACGGTGGATCAGGATGGAGCAGAATTGTAGAAGGAGAGACCGGAGCTACACAGGAACACGTCCGTTCACATCCCGCGCTAGGCCACGCCCCGTTCATTCCCTATTTAGCATTACCACATTCTGCACTGTGTAACTCATCTTAGACTCTAGAGGACCCTAGTGCTGCAATGCAGAACTACCCACCAAGTCACTGTGCTGCCCAGTAAAATATGCAACATGTTATCAGTGATCACTCAGTTCACTCTGCAGTTACTTGATTCCTCCCTCCCCCAACATTGTCCTGTGTTGGGAGGTACACTGTCTATGTAATTGCTTCCATATCATCTGCTTGAATAAATTGGATACTATGCTGTTGTCTTGTTCATACATGGCCATGATGTAATTTCAGTGTATTAACACATTGCCTGACCAAAGTTGCCTGTAACACTTTTTCGGTACAGGTCAGGAGCCATATTATGCATGATCTGCTCATTTCTAACCTCTTTGGGTACATAATCCTGGTGTTACTCCTGTTTGCAATTTGGCTCAAACTCTGATCATTGACTGTCACCATCTGCCTTAATATTTTGAATGGCTCTCTCACTCAGCCTGCCTGATTCCCACATAGACCTCTTGCCTGTACCTAGCTTAACCTTCCAGTTCATGGGAGTGGAAATTGTTGTCCAAATTTGTGGCTGTGTGGTAGGGCTAGATGCAGAATTCCAAGCAAGCCAATTAGGAGGAGTGTCCTCCCAGCCAATCAGGAAGCCCCCATTGGCCATGGAGTCTTATGGCAAGTTAAGGCACATTCAAAGTGTCTAGTGTCTCCCCCGTGGTGGGGGGGTGGCGGGTTATCGCTGCTATTTGTCTTCTGTGGTGGGTTATCGCTGCCGTTTTGCTCCCGCAGCGTAGGGGGGGTTTATGTTAGTATGTGTGCCCCCTCCTCTGAAATTTTGAGCACTAGCCGCCACTAACCAAGAGCAATAGCGGAAGCATCACAAGAGATAAACTCTATGCATTCTGTGAAAAATGGGCAAGTGTTGGACTAGATTCTATATGGTGTTTCAAGGCAAGTACAGCCTCAGAACAGGAATGTGTCCACTGCCATTTTGCATCCTTTTTGAGTAAGGGACGCTAAGGTGTTGTGATTTCAGGATAGTCAGCTACAAACCTTAAATAATTATTTGTGAGTCCTAGTATTGAAGCAAGCTTTGCTTTAACTTTTGACTTGTTTAAATTATAAAGAGCATCAAACCTTAGTTTGAACAAAAAAAAAAATTTTTCTTTGTTTAGGATGAGGATGATGACAATGGATGCACAAATAGGATCAGTGGTGAGCGGATCCCACCATCTCCTCCGCCAGCTACGTAGACTCATCCCCTTCATCCCAGAAGAGGACAAAGCGGCAGTTGTGGGAACAATCATCAATTCCCGACTTGACTACGCAAATTAGCTCTACGTAGGACTACCCCAATATCAGCTTGCGCGCTTACAACTCATCCAAAGCACGGCGGCAAGACTGTTAACAGGAAAAAAACCCTGGGAATCCATCTCCCCCTCCCTAAAGAGCCTACACTGGCTAACCGTGAAGAATTGGATCACATTCAAGACCCTCTGCCTCACCCACAAATGCATACAAGGAAACGCCCCACTATATCTCCGCGAGAAAATAAAACACTACACACCGAATCGCAGTCTTCGATCAGCTAACCAAAACCTCCTTACCATTCCCAAATACCACTACAAAGCAAAGGGAGAACGAAGATTCGCAGTCCAAGGACCTCGACTATGGAATGCTCTTCCAACCAACATCCGCATGGAAGTAAACCACCAGGCCTTCAGGAAAAAATTAAAGACCTTCCTTTTCTGAGAAGCTGACAACAGAGAATGCATCCAGCGCCTTGAGGCGATTCAGTTCGCATTTGCAGCGCTTTACAAATCATTCATTCATTCATTCATTCATGAGATTGTACCTGAAAACTTGAATAAGGATTGAATTGTGTTCCTCTAGAGAGGGTGCATGGATAAGGATAGGATATCATCCAACTAAATTAAATAGGGGTGGATTACACTAGGTAATCCTGCAAAAATAGTGACCATTATTTTTTCAAAACAGCTCGGAATCAAGCACAGTCCAAAAGGCATGTGTTTAATGTGGAAAACTCCCAGATTTGTACTGAAAGCTGTTGGGTTCCTGGCCTGCAATGCAAGCGGGATTTGTAAAAAGCCCTTACAAAGGTCTAGCTTAGTAACAATTTTTGACCCATGGCATTAGGAAATTAAATGCTCTATAGTAGGCAGGCAGTGGGTAACAGTCTAGTTATTTTGCTTTGTTTACCAGGTGAATGTCAACACATAGTCAAATTTGTCCTGCTTTCTTGCTGGCTATAACTAGGTTGGAAACCCATTGGGAGGAGTGAATAGGTTATAAAATATCCTCTTCCAGGCGTTTCCAGCGCTCTTCCTTGACTATGGCCCGAACAGCTAAGGAAGGCCTGCGTAGGGGCTGCATCACTGAAGATACCTGAGAGTTCAGTGCTTGATTATGAGAAAATTTGTGAATGTGACCTAGCCCAGTAAGGCCCTACAGGTAACTTTCTTTCCAGACACTGTCTATTATTTATTATACAGGATTTATATAGCGCCAACAGTTTGCACACCGCTTAACAAATTTGAGGCAGACATTACAGTTACATTACAATTTAGTACAAGAGGAATCAGAGGGCATTGCTCGCTAGAGCTTACAATCTAGGAGGGAGGGTCAATTGATACAAAAGGTAATAGCTGTGGGGGATGAGCTGATGGAGAAAGTAAAACAGTGTATTAGTTAGAAGCAGGATAAGCTTCCTTAAAGAGAAGGGTTTTCAGGGATCGTCTAAAGATGGATAGATTAGGGGACAGTCGGACAGATTGGGGTAGGGAGTTCCAAAGGATGGGAGAAGCTCTGGAGAAATCCTGTAGGTGAGCATGGGAGGAGGTGACAAGGGAGCTAGAGAGCAGAAGGTCTTATGAGGACCGAAGAGAGTGGCTTGGTTGGTATTTTGAGACTAGGTTAGTGATGTAGCTGGGGGCAGAGTTGTGAACGGCTTTGTAAATTATTGTTAGTACTGTGAATTTTATTAGTTGGGTGAGTGGAAGCCAGTGCAGGGATTGGCAGAGAGGGGTGGAGGACACTGAATGGTTGGTAAGGTGGATGAGTCTTGAAGCAGCATTCATTATGGACTGAAGGGGGGATAGTCTATGTAAAGGTAGTCCAATGAGGAGTGAGTTGCAGTACTGACCAGGGAGTGAATTAGAAGCTTGGTGATGTCATTGGTTAAAAAGGAGCATATCCTAGAGATGTTGCCGAGGCTAAGGAGGCATGATTTGGACAGGGATTGGATGTGGGCCTAAAAGGACAGTTCAGAGTCACAGCCATGGATACCAAGCAAATTTAGTTTTTTGAGGAGGAGGGGGTGATCCACTGTATCAAATGCAGCAGAGAGGTCCAAGAGTAATGCTGCGTACAGATGATCGGACATTCCGACAACAAAATCCTGGATTTATTTCCAACGGATGTTTGCTCCAACTTGTCTTGCATACACATGGTCGCACAAATGTTGTCGGAAACAAAAGCGGTGACGTACAACACAATGAAGTTCAATAGCCAGTGCGGCTCTTCTGCTTGATTCCGAGCATGCGTGGAATTTTGTGCGTCTAAATTGTGTACACGCGATCAGAATTTACGACAGCGGATTTTGTTGTCGGAAAATTTGAGATCCAGCTCTCAAATTTTTGTTGTCGGAAATTCTGACAACAAATGTCCGATGGAGCCTACACATGGTCGGAATTTCTGACAACAAGCTCACATCGAACATTTGTTGTTGGAAATTCCGACCGTGTGTATGCGTATAAGAATACGGAATAATGACCGTTGGTTTTAGCTGTTAGTAAGTCGTTTGTGAGTTTTAGGAGAGCAGTTTCTGTGGAGTGCTGTGGACGAAATCCAGACTGAAGGGGATCAGGAAGGTTATTCTCAATGAGATGGTCCCTCAGTCGGTTGTAGACTAAACGTTCAAGGAGTTTAGAGGCAAAAGGGAGTAAGGAGATGGGTCTTAAGTTGTTAAATTGCAGCGCAATTTATCACGCGTCAACCGTGGCAAAATCGCACCTAGATTGTGGTGCCATTAAAGAGGTTGTAAACTTCCAAAAAAAGAATCCCCAAAAAAAACCTGCAAGACAAAGGCATAATGAGCTAGTATGCATCGCATACTAGCCCATTATGAAATACTTACCTTAGAACGATGCCCTGCAGTGCCACTCGCACTCCGCTCCCACGGCTGACATCTTTCACCTGAGTTACTTCTGGGTTTGTGGGCACCGGCGCTGTGATTGGCCAGAGCCACGATGATGTCACTCCCGCCAGTCACGGCACAGGTCCTGAAGAAACGGCACCAGCGGGCCTTTTCTTCAGTGCGCATGCGCCAATGACGTCGGCAGCAGAGTATATAGTGAATATATCCTAAACTGTACAAGTTTAGGAGATATTTACAATACCTACAGGTAAGTCTTATTATAGGCTTAACTGTAGTTACAAGCGGTGTAACAGCATTTACAACCACTTTAAGAAGCGGGCCGTTTCTTTAGTGCGCATGCGCCAATGACGTTGGCAGCAGCGTATATAGTGAATATTTCCTAAACTGTGCAAGTTTAGGAGATATTTACAGTACCTACAGGTAAGTCTTATTATAGGCTTAACTGTAGTTACAAGCGGTGTAACAGCATTTACAACCACTTTAAGAAGTAATGGCATCGCAAACGCATCCTGTGTTTTGCCACGATTCTGGAATTGCGGGCAAAATCGCCCAATTCTGCCTGCGATTACGGAACGCCCAGGTGTGAATGAAGCCTAAGCAATTACACTGCCCAAATCACAAGGGCCAAAAAGGCTGAACTGCTCTAGAACTAGTATAGTATCTAAGATCTATCTATCCCAACCAAATTTCTGTAGTACCCTAGGGGTCCTTGAGCTGTGGCTGATTGACCTCCAATTTGATCGTGTCTGCCTAGATTCAGGGCACATTAAGTATTTACACTGTCCAAACCATGAAGCCCAATAGCTGTTCTACTCTAGAACTAGCGTAGTGCCTAAGGTAGTGTAGCCGGGAGCGGACTACGGGAGCTGTAGATTCTGGATAGGCATTGCTGAATTGCAGAATTGACTATGGACTACATCTCCCAGCAAACCATCAGCTCCACAGGAGCATTGTGGGAGAGACTATAAAGGGATCAGCTGACCAGGCCCACTTGCTTCCTGGATCCCACCGTGTGAGAACCATCTCGCCGCTGTGTGAGGAGATTGCGGCCTACCACGCGATACACAGCCTACAGTTCCAGCCCCAGAGAGTCCAGACGTTGACCGCTTGCAGAAGGACGTCCTGTAGGAGAGCTGAACACCGCAGAACCGGCCAGTTCACTGAGTCAGCAGACTGATTGCCACCTCTGCCCATCTTGAGCAAGAAGAATCGTCCCTTCGGGAGGCTGCTGAGTTCTATCAGGATTGGTGAAGGGGCCTTCTCCCACAGATCCCATTGTCTTTCATAAGTACTACACTCTGAACACCGTGCACAGACAACATTCCCTTGGATCACATATAGGATTTCTATAAGACAGAACCAACTATCTTGCCCTGTTCATCATCACCTTGCTACATTAAGGAATTCCGGTTCTTGAGCCCCAACTTGCTGGTGAAGTGCATGGCCTTGCTTTTAGGACATTATTGTTTATTGCTCTTAAAGGGGATACTTTACTGGTAACTTGTCATTACTAACTGTCATTGCTGCAAGCATTATTTCAACTTAGTCTTGGCTGTAAACATAATTTGGCTGACTAATCCTTCACTTAAATTTCTCTTGTTGAGTAAGTAAAATCAGAGAGAGTTAAAAGTACTTACTTTGTGTCCGTGTGTCATTTAAAGGTGTGCACAACATGTCTGAACCTAGAGTGTCAGAGGGTCTGGAGAGTTCAGAGGGTCACGGCAGCACAGGAGAACATGCATTATCAAGCAACCCCCGAGAGGGCAGTGTTACATTTGGGGGCTCATCCGGGATGTTCTCTGTTGCAGGCCCTAGTTAGCCCTGTCCCAAGCCGATGTGGGGGCAAGAGATGGACCCAGCTTCTGCAGTTGCCTGGGGGAAAGCTCACAGAACTTGTCTGGGGCGAAGCACTGTTT
This sequence comes from Aquarana catesbeiana, assembly GCF_042186555.1. NCBI lineage: Eukaryota > Metazoa > Chordata > Amphibia > Anura > Ranidae > Aquarana > Aquarana catesbeiana. Next base: position 54,797,101 of record NC_133326.1, on the reverse strand, counting down.
TGGAGGTCTCGGGAAGTGAGTGCAATGAGAAGGAGATCAGACAGTGGGTGAGAGCCCTAGTCCCAGAAAAGAGGGCGTACAACTTGGATGTGAAGGTAGAGCCTGCTCTGGACTGTATTTGGGTGCTGAAGAGTAGCAGGAAGCTATACCTGCCTGTTTCCAGGAAGTAGAGGTGTCCCTAGCGGAAAGGGTACCCGCTCGGGTGGTACCCCTGCGTGTTTAATGGAAGAGACCACAGGGGGGAAGTCGTTATCGCCAGTCAGTGCTGGCAACGTGAGACCAGTTGGTACGGGCTCCTGCGGGGCTAGTGCTCCCCCTGCCTCGTTCACAGACATGAGCCGGCTAGTCGAGAGCTATGGCTCTGATAATGCAAACCAAGGTTATAAAAGGCTTTGGTTCTTCTTCAGGCAACTATCAACCTCGACTGGGGAGGAGTTTGAGATGTGGATGAGTCAAGCCATTCAGTCAGTAGAAGAATGGAGTGTTTCAGAAGCTGTGAAACGATAGCGGCTGATCAAGGGTGTCAGAGGCCCCACTGCAGAAGTGATTTGAAATCTGCAAATGGGAAAAAAAGATTGTGTTGCTATGCATTACATAGAAGCTCTGTATGCTGTTTTTGGAAGGGTGGAAAAGACCCCCGATCTCTTGTACAAATTCAATCACACTCACCAGCAAAGAGGAGAGAAACTCTCTGAGTATATTTCTCGTGTGGACAGAATGTTACACCAGATCATTCTTAAGAAGGGCATCAATCCAAAGAATGCTGACCAAGTTCATTTAGACTGGGTCTTACACGGGGGCCCGCCCAAACCATCCTATTATTCTGAAGTTATTGTTGAAGGAAGCCGAATGGTCCCAACTTACTCTGAACTGATGAGGGGAGTTTGGGAGGAAGAAGCCCTGTTGGAAGAGAAGAGTCAAGGGGCAAAAGAACCGACTGTCAGTGCAGGAAGGAGAGAGAAAGTGTCTACCCGTGTTGCTCATGTTGAGCCTAGTTTTTCAGATGAGGACAGTGAAGCAGAAAGCAGAGCGAGAAGTGCCCATCAGTCCTGACAGTAAGCTGCTGTAGCGGAGTCGGCGGAATTGATGACTCAAGTTGCGCAGGCCCCAGTGTAGATGTTCCAGGCTTTGATACAAGTAGTGGAACTCAAGGGAAGGTGCAAGGACAAAGATTTAATCCAGGGGGGTTGAAGTCACTCCCAGTTAAGGAAAAGAGGTGCTTCAGATGTGGAGAAACTGGGCACTTCAGGGCTAAGTGCCCTAAAGCAGTAATCAATCCAGAGTTGCTTGAAGAGGTGTTGAAGGCATTACAAAGCATACTATTCTCGGAGAAGGAGAGGAAACTTTTGTGGATCTTAGTGAAGGAGCCAATTGAGCGTCCCAGGGTAAAACAGAGCTCCAAAGTTCGTAAAGAGACAAAGCAGAAACAGCCAGCAAGATCTTGCCCTTCTCTTTGCCTGCACCCAAAAAAGAGCCAGGCAGGGAGGGGAGAAAGAGACAAGAGGTCAATGCACTGCCCCCTAGTCGAATTGTCACCAGGACTGTTCGACCACTAAAAAAGGTAGTTAGGGCTCAGAATATAGAGTCCCAAGTGGGAAGTTTGCCATAGAACTTGACAGGGCCTTCTCCGATAGTTTTATTTCAACTGGAAGGGATCTACGGTAAAGCTTTGCTTGATAGGGGAGCCCAAGTGATGTTACTGTATAGGGATTTCTGATAAGCACTTGAAGCATATCTCATTACGGAAGCTGGAAGAATGGGAAATCTGGGGTATTGGTACACAAACATTCCCTTACGGTGGATATATCCTTGTCAAGATAATATTTGATCATTTATTGGCTGGGAAGCCAGAAACGTTTGACACCTTGGCTGTTGTCTGCTCTCGGCCCCCTGGGGCAGGTCAGAATTCCTTGTTAATAGGGACAAGCACGGACCTTATGAGAAGACTGCTGACCCCATTGGTTGTGAAGGATTTCCTAATAGAGAAGGTTTACCCCCAGCTGAGACAGGCTTTCCAGTGTGTTGTGCAGGAGCAAAAAGCACCCATCGAAGGAGTGGGAAGATTGTGGGCACTCAAGAGAGAACCCTGCAACCAGGATAGAGAGCATGCTTGAGGGCCGCCATCAAGCTGTCTTTGGATCAGCCAGGTCCATTTGTGGTGCTGGAAGCTGACCCATTAGAAGAAGAAACAGGGACAGAGTTAGTCCCAGAGGTTGTGCCTACAAGAATGTTGCTGAAGAATGGGGGGAGAATCCCTGTCAGTGTATGAATCATCACCAGTCAGCCTGTCAGCCTGAAGCTTCACATGGTGCTAGGGAAGGTGAATGCGGCTACCCCTGTTATGGTGGATGACCTAGTACCCAGGGACACAGGAAGAAGACTTCACGTTCAGAGTCCAAATCTGTCTCCCAGATGGGGAGAAAGGGTTAGAGCCCAGATGGTGGGAGGCGAGGTGGGAAGAGATGTTCTCCAAGAATGACTTTGACTTTGATGTAGTTTGTGCTAAACGTGCACAACATTGAATCCAATTGAGTGAGGACAAGCCTTTCAGAGAGAGAGCTCGGCGTATCCCTCTGACTGACCTTGAGGATCTTCGGGAGCAGTTGGCCAAAGAAGAAGAAGTCTGGGGTCATTAGAGAGTCAAGGAGTCCCTATGCCTCCCCCATTGTGGTAGTGCGTAAGAAAAATGGAACCATTCAGATGTGTATTGATTATAGAACATTGAACCAAAGAACCATTCCTGATCAGTACACCACTTCCCGTATAGAGGATACCTTGCAATGTTTGTCTGGAGCAAAATGGTTCTGCGTGCTGGATCTGAAGAGTGGATACTATCAGATCCTGATGCATCCTGATGACTGAGAGAAGACGGCCTTCATTAGCTCGTTGGGATTCTTTGAGTTTGATCGCATGCCACAAGGACTGGCAGGAGCCCCGGCCACCTTCCAGAGGTTAATGGAGAACACAGTGGGACACATGAACCTGATAGAGGTGCTTGTGTACTTAGCCAATATCATTGTGTTTGGCAAGACACTAGAACAGTGGTTCTCAATCTGGGGGTCAAATGACGATTTGCCAGGGGTCACCGAATCCTGGGCTGTTCCTGAAGCCCACACCGCTCTCCCAGACTTTTCGCGCCCGCCCAGCAGGGCTGTTCCTGGAGCCTGTGGGAGCCCAGCTGGGCTGTTTTTGGAGCCCGCGGCCGCCCACTCAGCCTCTTCGCAGCCGCCCATTCAGTTCACGGCATGGCTGGGGGCAGAGGATAGAGGTCAGCTGAGGAATGTGAAGTGGGAGGGGCTGGAGGAGATCCTATCTCCTGATTTCGGCATAGGCGTCACTGCTACGATACACCACAAAGTCAGAGACAGTGAAGCCGGAGACACAGTGAGTAACACTACCTGTGATTAGAGTTGCCATTAAAAGTTCCCACTACAGTTCTCAGATCAGCAGATGACCTTGATCAAGAGCACCTAAGTTGGCTGATCAGAACTACCCGCCAGCACTGCCACTGATCCCATCCCCCCACCAGCATTGCCACTAATCCCAACTCCCCGCCAGCACTGCCACTCATCTTATTCTCCCAACCCCCCACCAAGGAGTAAGAGAAGGAAAAAATTAGAGAATACCTGGAAGGGAGAGGAAAAGAGGGGGAGGAACAAAGAAAAAGGGAGAGAAAGAATAAGAAAGACGGCTAGAGAGAAGGATGGGGGGGGGGGACAAGACATTAGAATAGAGAATGATAAAAGGCAAAGAAAGGAGAACAAAGAGAAACAAGGGTCCTAAAATGTACCATAAGAGGTTTTAATACTGTACGAGTAGAAGGGACTCAGGGAGCGGTAAACATTCGTGGGTTAGGGATGCAAATTACTTGTCTTGCCTTGGGTGCTGACAACCCATGCTATGAAAAAATGTCATAATTTAAAAAAAATAAATAATTTTACTGTTAGAGGTCCCCACAACTTGGGAAATTTTATCAAGGGGTCATAGCAATAGGAAGATTGAGAACCACTGCGCTAGAGGAACATGAGGCACGACTCGAAAAAGTCTTCCAGAGGCTCCATGCAGAGGGGCTGAAACTGTCATTGGACAAATGGGACACGTGGTCTCAGCCAACGGAGCAGCCACAAACCCACGGAAGCTGGAAGCTGTTACCTCATGGCCTCTACCATGGACTGTCACAGAGTTGAGATCCTTTTTAGGATTATGCTCCTACTACAAAAGATTTGCAAAAAACTTTGCCCAGATTGCGAAGCCTCTGAATGAGTTATTGCAGAGGGAAGTGAATGAAGGTCAGCAGAAGTCAAATTCAGTTGGGGCCCAGGAGGCCACATGAGCCTGTTCAGGATCAGTGGATTTCAAAGTGTGAAAAGGCTTTTGTCATGTGTCAAGGAGTAGAGCATCATCATAAAGGGGCCACAGGAGTTGCCCCTGCAGGAGTGCCTCGGTATTACTGAGGTGCATAGTCAAGAGTTGTCTCAGTTGACAAAGGAGGACTTGAGAAGGGATCAGCGGGAGGATCCATTGGGCAGCCTTGTTAATTAAGGTGCTGATAGCTCGAGATTCTCAGATGCTGCTGAAGAGTTTTGTGTACGGTGCAAAGGTAGTTTACAAAGCGTGGGAGCATATGCAGTTGGAAGTTTGGTATAATATACAGAAAAGGCCCATCTGAAGAACCAGAGGGTGTTCGACAACTGTTTCTTCCAGAGAAGCACAGATTGATTGTGTTGACAGCTCTTCATGACGACCATGAGCATTTGGGGCCAGATAGAACCCTCAAGCTAGTTAAGGATCATTTCTATTGGCTATCCATGAGGACAGAAGTTGAAAGTTATTGCCAGTCTTGTGTTCGGTGCATCCAAAGAAAGACTGTGCCTGGTAGGGCTGCCCCAATGGGCCATTTGCAAAGTCAGGGGCCAATGGACCTGGTGTGCATTAATTTCTTGCATCTCGAAACTGACCTGAGTGGGCGAAGTAATGTCCTGGTTGTGACAGATCATTTCACCCGCTATCTTTCCTGACCGAAGACCAACAAGCCAATACAGTTGTCAAAACTTTGGTATAAAAGTTTTTCATTCACTACAGTCTGCCTCAACGTCTACATTCGGATCAAGGTCGGGACGTTGAGAGCAAACTTGTAAAACAGTTGTGTGAACTGTTGAATTTTCAAAAGTCCAGAACTACCCCTTATTATCCTCAAGGGGATCCACAACCAGAATGTTTCATACTTTGCTAAAAATACTAGGAACCCTGCCTTCAGAAATGAAACAGCATTTTGGTGATTACATTGCCGCAGTGGTCCACGTTTACAACAGCACAGTGAACGACTCCACCAGATACTCTCCTTATCCGTTGATGTTTAAGATGATATTCCTAAATGTCTTGCAGGACAATTTCTTGGTTCAGATGGTGGACGCTCCAACTAAAAATAAAGCGTTACTGGATCTACTGATTACCAACAACACAGACCTGATCACGGATGTGGATATACGGGGCAATTTAGGAAACAGTGATCACAGGTCAATTGGCTCCAGTATAAATCACACAAATAAGAAACACAAGGGGAATACAAAGACACTGAATTTCAAAAGAGCCAACTTCCCTAAACTACAAACCTTGCTAGAAAGCATGAACTGGGATAAAATCTTAGGAACAAAAAACACGGAGGAGAGATGGGTTTGGTTTAAGAGCATATTAAATAAGTGCATTAGCCAATGCATCCCATTGGGTAAAAAATGTAAAAGAGCGAACAAAAGTCCTGGATGGCTTAACTCCAATGTGGAAATGCATATAAAAGCATAGGAGAAGGCTTTCAGAAAATACAAGTTTGAGGGATCATCATCAGCAGTCAGACTTTATAAGGAATGCAACAAGAAATGTAGGGGTGCAATTAGGGTGGCTAAGATAGAACACAAAAGAGTATGTAACAGTAAAAAAGGGAGAACAGACCATATTGGCCCCATAAAGAATGAGGAAGATCATCTGATTACAAAGGATGAGGAGATGGCGAAGGTATTGAATTTATTCTTCTCAGTCTTCACGAGGGAATCAGGGGGCTTCAGTAACCAAAACTCCAGTCTTTATCCTCCTGACACATCACAGGAAGCACCTGCATGGTTAACAGAGGACAGAATTAAAATTAGACCTGAGAAACTTAACATTAATAATTTACCAGGACCAGATGGCTTGCATCCGAGGGTACTTAGAGAACTAAGTCAAGTAATTGCCAGGCCATTGTTCCTAATTTTTACTGACAGTCTACTGACTGGAATGGTACCAGCTGATTGGAGAAAAGCCAATGTAGCACCATTATTTAAAAAGGGCCAAAATACATCCCTGGGAATTACAGACCAGTTAGCCTAACATCAATATTATGCAAGCTCTTGGAGGGGATGATAAGGGACTATATACATGATTTTAGTAATGAGAATGGTATCATTAGCAGTAATTAGCATGGATTCATGAAGAATCGTTCTTGACAAACCAATCTATTAACCTTCTATGAGGAGGTGAGTTGCCATCTAGATAAAGGAAGACCCGTAGATGTGGTGTATCTGGATTTTGCAAAAGCATTTGACACAGTTCCCCATAAACATTTACTGTACAAAATAAAGTCCTTTGGCATGGACCATAGGCTGAGTACATGGATTGAAAACTGGCTACAAGGGCAATTTTAGAGGGTGGTGATAAATGGGGAGTACTGAGAATGGTCAGGGGTGGGTAGTGGGGTTCCCCAGGGTTCTGTGCTGGGACCAATCCTATTTAATTTGTTCATAAATGACCTGGAGGATGGGGTAAACAGTTAAATCTCTGTATTTGTGGATGATACTAAGCTAAGCAGGGCAATAACTTCTCCGCAGGATGTGGAAAACTTGCAAAAAGTTCTGAACAAATTAATGAGGTGGGCAACTACATGGAACGTGAGGTTTAATGTAGAAAAATGTAAAATAATGCATTTGGGTGGCAAAAATATGAATACAATCTATACAGTGGGGGGAGAACCTCTGGGGGATTCCAGGATGGAAAAGGACCTGGGGGTCCTAGTAGATGATAGGCTCAGCAATGGCATGCAGTACTAAGCTGCTGCTAACAAAGAAAACAGAATAATGCATGCATTAAAAAGGGCATCAACTCCAAAGATAAAACGATAATTCTCCCACTCTACAAGACTCACCTAAAGTATGCTGTCCAGATCTGGGCACCAGTCCTCAGGAAGGATGTAGTGGAAATGGAGCAAGTACAAAGAAGGGCAACAAAGCTAATAAAGGGTCTGGAGGATGTAAGTTATGAGGAAAGTTTGCGAGCACTGAACTTATTCTCTCTGGAGAAGAGACGCTTGAGAGGGGATATAATTTTAATTTACAAATACTGTACTGGTGACCCCACAATAGGGATAAAACTTTTTAGCAGAAGGGAGTTTAACAAGACTCATGGCCACTCATTAAAATTAGAGGAAAAGAGGTTTAACCTTAAATTACATAGAGGGTTCTTTACTGTAAGAGCAGCAAGGATGTGAAATTCCCTTCCACAGGTGGCGGTATCAGCGGGGAGCATCGATAGTTTCAAAAAAGTTTCAAAAAACGATTAGATAAGCACCTGAACAACCACAACATACAGGGATATACAACGTAATACTGACATATAATCACACACATAGGTTGGACTTGTGTCTTTTTTTTAACCTCACCTACTATGTAACTATGTAACTATGTTTGGGAGAGAGGCCCGTTTGCCTGTGGATCTGGTTTTGGAACATCCCTGGATCAAACTTCTCAGGCTTCTTATAAAGGATATGTTGATAGACTGCAGAGAAACTTGAAAACTGCCTATGAGAGAGCTAAGGAAGCATCCACTGTCAGAGAGCAAAGAAACAAAAGGAGCTTTGATCTAAAAGTGAGAGTTCAAGACTTGCAACCAGGAGATCGGGTGCTGTTACGCAATTTGGGAGTGCCAGGAAAGCACAAGTTGGCCGACCGGTGGCGTTCTCAACCATACATTGTTTGGAAACGGCTTCCTGGGCTTCCTGTGTGCCAAATTCCCCCAGAGGGGAAGACCGGTCCACTAAAGACATGGCATCAAAACCATCTTCTGCCTATATCCGAGGCCGTTCGGGTATCCCCGCCTCCTTGCTCTTATGTATCTTGCCCTCCTACCTTGAGGCCTAGAACTCGTCGGACCCCAAAACCTGCCTCTCCACAGGACAACGAGGAGGAGAGCGACGAGGAAGAACTGACCCTTGACTGGTTGTGGGTTCACCCATCTGAAGATACCACCAGCATTTCTCAGTTTTCAGCAGAAGACATGAAAGGAATCTCCCTACTAAAAGGGGTGGAACCTTAACCTTCTGAGACGGATAGATGTGCACCACCCCCTGTGAGGGGAATTGGGGGGTTAAACTAGAACCAACTGACAACTCAGGAATACAAGAACTTGGAGACGTTCCAGCTTCCCCCACTCATGAAATAGGAAGAAAGACTGTACCTGAAAGTGAGGAGGAACCAGCACCCGGCTGTAGTTTCTCGGGTACAGCCCGTGGACCCGAACCTTTGGAGAGCATATACTCCAGACTTAGATGGGAAATCCGTCCACCTAAAAGACTAACATATGACACCCTTGGAGAAAGCTCAGATGAACTAATTTATACAGCTCAACGTTCCAGTCAAGTGCCAGTTTTTTCTAATGAACCTTTGGTAGAGGATGACCCTGTTCCACCCCCTGACACTTTTGGGTGGGCCACTAATTTATTATTGGTCTGTAAGCAAAATGATTTTGCCCTGTCTGATGACTTGTATAGTTTACTGTTGGCAAATTCCTCTTTTACTCAGCTTTTTTCTACGGTAGATTCTGGTCAGCAGATTTATTATTGCAGGACTTTAATGTCTTAATCAATAACTATCTAGTGGGATTGTATCCTGTCTTCGGGGGACCAAAGACTTTCAAGTGGGGGGGGGAAGTAGCCGGGAGCGGACTATGGTTATCAGATTTTGAAGACTTGCCTCCTACTGATTCAGCTTGCTCCTTAGTGCTAGGCTCCCCCTAGTGCTAGGCTCGATTACTGACAGTGTCAGCAAAGGTGCCCAGTGTGTCCCCTGACCATATTTACACCAGTAAAAAACAAATGGCCCCTGCCCTCACCTATAACTGGCCTTCACAGCAAGGAGCACATGGAAGGGCAAACGCATAAAAGACAAAAACAGAACATTCCATAGCTCAACTCACCAACCAGTCTGCTGACCAACCGAATTAACCTGTCCAACAGTCTGCGTTAAAAACAGGGGTTAAGTTAGCACGCATGTATGTGCTCCCACTGTGGAGATGCTCATAAATTCAGTAGCGTTTAGGACTGCAAGCATACACAGGGTGCCGTGAAGAGGCCTTGCAGCTTACACATACATTTGCACACCCAGTTCCCGGGACAAGGTCACCCAGCGCCCAGGGCAAAGATGCCAAACTGCGCCCCCCCCTTAGTGTTAGGGCCAGGGCCCCTCCATCCCTGCAATAAACCATGGCGCCCAGGGCAGCCCCCCTCCTGCCCACCCCTTGTCCCGGCTCTGCTGACACCCCTAAGTGGCGCTGGCCAGACACCCCCCCATATGTGTGGCACCCAGGCTGACCCCTCCCCGTCCCCCTGTTGTAACGCCACTGCTAATAGGTTGGCTCCACACTTAGGTACAAAAGATGAAGAACTGCCCAAATGCTTGTTTTTGTGTGAAACAAGTAATGTTTCCTTGCCCAACCATGAAATTTGGATATCGCTGTAGCCCTTTAGGGTAATCAGTGTTCCTGGATTGAGTAATGATGCAAATTGGCATCGTAAGTTGCAGTTTTTAAAATAGAAATCATTGCTCCTGTATCTAACAGCAGCAGTATTTTGACACTAGCAATTACACAGTGACAAAGTTTAAAATTTGCCTGATCCTTTCCTATTGCAGAAATCTGCATGTCATCAGGCTCCTGATCTGCCTGCTTTGTGTTATGAATAGTTGTGCTTGGAGTGGAATGGCAACATTTAGCAAAGAGGTTTAGTTTGTTATAGCACTTGCAGCGTTTGCCTTGTGCAGGGCACAGCTTCCAGGAGTGTCCTTGTTTCCATTGTTGTGCCTCAGCAAGGTTGTGTGCAGACAGACTGTTAACAGGTCGCCATCATTATTAACCGCTTGCCGACCAGCCGCCGTCATTATTGGGGCTGGTTGGCACGGCTGCACGAAACGCTGTGGCTGTACGTCCGCCACTTTAACAGCTCTAGGGGGCACCGGAGCTGACGCGCTTGGGGGGCGGCTGCGATGTCCGCCGGCGACCCATGATCGCTCCTCAGAGAGCCAGTACGGGGATCTGTCAATGTAAACAGACAGATCCCTGTTCTGTCAAGGAAGTACAGAGAGATCTGCTGTTCCTAGTGATCAGGAAAAGCGATCTCTCTCTACTCCCTGTCAGTCCACTCCCCCCACAGTTAGAAACACCTCCCTAGGGAACACTTAACTCCTTGATCGCCCCCTAGTGTTAACCCCTTCCCTGCCAGTGACATTTATACAGTAATCAGTGGCTATTTTTTAGCTCTGATCACTGTAAAAAAATGTCAATGGTCCCAAAAAAGTGTCAAAAGTGTCCGATCTGACCACCGCAATGTCGCAGTCACGCTAAAAATCGCTGATCACTGCCATTACTAGTAAAAAAAAAATTAATAATAAAAATGCCATAAATATACAGTATCCCCTATTTTGTAGATACTATAACTTTTGCGCAATTTTTGTGATTTTTTTTTTTACCAAAAATATGTAGAAGAATACATATTGGCTTAACTGATGAAGAAATTAGTTTTTTTACATATTTTTGGGGGATATTTATTATAGCAAAAAGTAAAAAATATTGTTTGTTTTTTTTTCAAAATTTACGCTCTTTTTTTGTTTATAGCGCAAAAAATAAAAACCGCAGAGGTGATCAAATACTACCAAAAGAAAGCTCTATTTGCATTACCGCGCAATTGTCAGTCAAAGAGACGCAGTGTCACCTTTGTTAAAAAAAAAACACAATATTTTGTACTATTGATTGGTTTACACAAAAGTTATTGTGTCTACAATATAGGGGATAGATTTATGGCATTTTTATTTATTTATTTATTTTTTTACTAGTAATGGCAGTGATCAGCGATTTTAATTGGGACTGCGACATTATGGCGGACAGCTCGGGCGCTTTTGACACATTTTTGGGATCATTGACAATTATACAGCGATCAGAGCTATAAAAATGCACTGATTACTGTGTAAATGTCACTGGCAGGGAAGGGGTTAACACTAGGGGGCGATCAAGGGGTTAAATGTGTGTTCCCTCAGTGTGTGTTCTAACTGTAGGGGGATGGGAGTGACTGGAGGAAATTACAGATGGTTGTTCCTAGCTAGTAGGAACTCACAATCTGCCTCTCCTCACAGAACAGGGATTTGTGTGTGCCTCTCATGCCCGCGATCGCGCGTGGCCAACGGTCATCGCGTCCGACGGCCACGCGCATTGGCACCCCCGCAGTACAGCGGGCGCACTTGCCTGCTATCCCGCTTAAAGGGAACGACGTACAGCTACGACGGTTCCTGGGATCGTGCCGAACTGCTGCAGTATAATGACGTAAGCTGGTCGTCAAGCGGTTCAAAGTGGAACTTCAGTCATTTTTTCAACTTTCCATCTATTAAATCCTTTGCCCTTGTTGTTTTAACTTTGGATAATAAAACATTTTTGTTTCTGCCAGTAAATACCTTATACAGCCCACTTCCTCTTTCTTGTCTGGTAATTAGCCTAGGCTTATGACATCATGCACAGTTCTCTCTCTCACTCTTGTGAGAGTTTGCCAGGAAGGGAGGGGGGATGAGTCATAAGAGGGCCAATAAGGGCTGCAGAGCTGGAGGTGTGCTTCTGTGTGTCTGTGTAAATCCAGGAAGTGAACAGGCAGCAGTTTCAGCTGCCCACAGTTAAAATGGTTGCAGCCAGACTCAGTGGAGGGAGATTTCTACAGCATATTTAACAAGTATAGAATCACAGTATATATAAAATAATATGCAAAGTGGTTGGAGGGAAGCGTCAGATTGGCAAAGATGTTTTTAACACAAATTATATGAGCAGACTGCAGTTCCTCTTTAAATAGCCAAAGTCATACAGGCAATGTCTCTACACTACCTTGTATTTTGAAGGACATACTGCAGTTGTCACGGATCTACCATAACCAATGCATGTATATGGTTTTAAAATATTATAAATGAATACACCAACAAGGAATGTGCTTTTAGCATACACAGCAGCACTTCCTCCAAAGAGGGACTTGAAAAAGCAGGTAGCTACCATGATGCTGAGACATTGATCATTTGGCCTACCTTAATTCTGCATATCTGTAGGCCACTACTACAGTCATTCAAGCAAGTGACCTCTATGATAAATACCAACAATACAAATGAAAGTGAGTCATGCAGTTAACCAAAACCATTACATTTACTCCTTCAATGCTTGTACAGCTACTAATAAATATCTCTTCCAAACAATAAAGCTGCGTGAAGTCATCTCTTTGTCATGTGTCCTGATGAAAGGTTCATGGCCTGCAACCTCCTTTCAGTGCTGAAAATATAATTGAAATATCAAGCTAAAGAATATTTATTATTGTGTTGCTTTGTACATACAGCGGGTCAAATAAGTATTGAACTTGTCACAATTTTTCTAGGTAAATATATTTCTAAAGGTGCTATTGACTTGAAATTTTCACTACATGTCAGTAATGCAATCCATACAAAGAAACCAAAACAAGTAAGTTCAGAAATTAAGTTATGTGTAACAAAATAGAATGACACAGGGAAAAAGTATTCACCAAACGCTAACTTAAATGTATTAAATACTTCGTACAAAATCTTTTGTTGGTAATGATAGCCTCAAGACGCCTCCTGTATATAGAAACTAGTCGCATGCATTGCTCAGGTGTGATTTTGGCCTATTCTTCCACACAAACAGTCAAATCTTGAAGGTTCTCTGGGCCTCTTCTATGAACTCTGATCTTTAGTTCTTTCCATACATTTTCCATTGGATTCAAGTCAGATGATTAACTGGACCAATCTAGCAGCTTTATTTTCTTTCTTTGAAACCAATTGAGAGTTTCCTTGGCTTTGTGTTTGGGATCATTGTCTTGCTGAAATGTCCACTCTCGTTTCATCTTCATCATTCTGGTAGATGGCAGCAGATTTTTATCAAGAATGTCTTGGTACACTTTTCCATCCATCCTTCCTTCAATGATATGAAGCTTGCCAGTACCGTATGCTGAAAAACAGACCCACACCATGATGTTCCCACCTCCAAACTTCACTGTTGGTATATTTACATAGTTACATAGTTGGTAGGGTTGGATAAAGACAACATGCAAAAATATAGAGACGTGACTCACACTATGTGGTACCACATCCAAATGCTTACAATAAGAAGGGGAGGGGTAAAAGAACTTTAAAGGTACCACTATGATCCCAAGTTGAAAAAAAAAGTGCTCACAAATGTATAAAAATTCACATTTTATTTAGACAAGTATAAAAAAACAATAAAAACCTTATAAAGTTGTGTGTGCTAACAAGATATGCATCCCTCCCATATGTATCTAGAAAAAACTGACAAGTTATACAGTAAAACCTGTGCAAATTGGCCCACAAATCAATCACTAGTCGAGTGAAGCATATATATATAGAGTGGTCATATATAAAGGGCCAACTGCAGAGTCACTGTATCAATGCCAATGGATCACTACGCGCTTTGTGCCAATAGGATCCCCTGAAGAAGCTGTTGGCGAAAGATGTAGTGATCCATTGGCGTTAATACAGAGACTGACATTGGCTCTTTATATACGCAAGACCACTCTATGCTTCACTCGACTAGTGATTGATTTGTGGGCCAATTTGCACAGGTTTTACTGTATAACTTGTCTGTGTTTTCTATATACATATGGGAGGCATACATATCTTGTTAGCACACACAACTTTATTATGTTTTTATTATGTTTTTTATATACTTCTCTAAATAAAATGTGAATTTTCATACATTTGTGAGCACTTCTTTTTTCAACTTGGGATCATAGTGGTACCTTTAAAGTCCTCCTACCCCTCCCCTTCTTTTTGAATAAAGGTAGCAGTCCATCCAGTTAAACCTGTGTTGGTGTGTGTGTCAGGGCCGGTTCACACAGGGGCGACTTGTCAGGCGACCTAGTCGCCTGACAAGTCGCCTCCCGTTCTGTGCTACGGAACCGTTCTAATAGGAGCGACGCAAGTCGCTCCGACTTAGAAAAAGGTTCCTGTACTACTTTGGGGGCGACTTGCATAGACTTCTATACAAAAGTCGTCTTGCAAGTCGCCCCGGCAGTCGTGTGCAGGTCGCCTCGGTGAGGCGACCTGCAAGTCGTGCCGCGTCTAGTGTGAACCGGCACTTAGTGTTGCCAACCTACCAGATTGAAATTTACTGACATGACACCCAAAATTTACTGCCAAAGCCATGTTTTTACTGGCATTTCCAAAATTTACATTTTAAGTATTAAGGCAAAAAACATATTATTATTTATTATTTTATTTTCGATATAGTAAGTAGTTTAGGGTCAGGACACAGGAGGGCAAGAAATTAGAATGAGCAGGCACCACTTGGGCTTCCTTGCACTGCATCATAACATCACACAACACACTCAGGCACCACCTCCGCCAGACCTGCTTCCCGCCGGTGCTGCCTGTACACACTGTAGCTGCCTGTACACACTGTAGCAGGCACCCTAATGGCCTCGGCTGGCTCTGGACCGAATATGCACATGCACAGTTACGAGTGTCACAGCCATATTTTTTACTGGCAACCTTTTCCTGTCACTGGCATTTACTGGCAGGAGAAAAATGCCCATTTTTTTACTGGCTGCCAGTAAAAATACTGACAGTTGGCAACACTGGTGTGTGTGTGTGTAGAAAATAATTTCCCATATCCCCATATATTGTTTTCGCTAGATGCACATCCAAGAGTCTTTTAAAACTATCCATACTTTCTGCCGACACCGCTGATTTTGGAAGAGAGTTCCACATCCTTACCGCCCTGACAGTGAAAATCCCCCTATGCAGCTTAGGGTTAAACCCCTTCTCTTCGCATCGTGTGGCCCTGTGTCCTCTTACACTCACTGGGACTGAAAAGTTTCATTCTTACGCTGGGATCCCCATTCAGATATTTGTATATTGCTATCATATCTTCTTTCAAGCGTCTCTTCTCCAGGGAGAATACATTTAGCGCTTGTAGTTGTTCCTCATAATTGAGGTCCTTCAGTCCCCATATTAATTTAGTTGCCCTTCTCTGGACTCTCTCCAGTTCCAGCACATCCTTCTGAGGATTAGTGACCAGAACTGGACTGAATACTCCAGATGCAGCTGTACCAGAGTTTTATAAAGTGGATGGATTATCGTTTTATCTCTGGAGTAAATTACTTTTTTAATGCCCGCTAATATTCTGCTGGCTGTGCTTGCTGCAGCTTGACATGGCATGCTATTGCTCAGTCTGTCTTCTACTAGGACCCTAAGATCTTTCTCCACCCTGGAATCCCCTAGGGGTACTCCCCCTAGTGAGTAACTTGCGTTTATATTTTCACCCCCCCCCCCCAAGTGCATTACCTTACATTTACCAATTTTAAACTTAATTTGCCATCTAGTAGCCCACTCCATTAATGTATTCCAGTCCTCTTGTAAAGTTTCTATATCCTGCTGTGAAGTTATTGCCCTGCTTATTTTTGTGTCGTCAGCAAATACTGAGATTGAGCTATTTATCCCATCTTCCATATTTATTAAACAGAATTGGTCCTCAGACAGAGCCTTGGGGTACCCCACTAACCACTCTAGACCATTCTGAGTACACGTTATTTATCACCACCCTTTGGACACGCCCCTGTAGGTACGGTAGTCCATATAGTAGACCATACCTACAGATGTCAGTTTGTAGATTAAGCATTTGTAGGGGACTGTATCAAACACTTTTGCAAAATTCAGATACACCACATCCACCGGCCTATCCCTGTCCAGATGGCAGCTCACTTCCTCGTAGAATGTTAATAAGTTGGTTTGGCAAGAGCGACCTTTGGTAAACTCACGCTGATTACTGCTAATGATGCTGTTTTCATCAGCAAATTCTTGGATATGGTCACTTATCATCCCCTCAAATAGTTTACAAACTACCGATGTTAGACTGACAGGCCTATAGTTTCCAGGAATATATCTCTTCGCTTTTTTGAATATTGGTACCATGTGGTCTTTTCTCCAATCAGCTGGTACCAATCTTGTCAGTATGCTGTCCATAAAAATTAGGAATAGTGGTCTGGCTATAACCTGACTGAGTTCTTTAAGGACTCTCAGGTGTAAGCCACTTTGTCCTGGTGATTTATTTATGTTAAGCTTCTCTAATCCTTTCTGAGCTCCAGCCTCTCTTAGCCACAAGGGTAGATCCAGTGATTTGTTACTAACAATACGGTTGTGGTTGTTATACCCAACCTTTTCCTGTGTAAAGACCGAGGAGAAGAAAGCATTTAGTAAAGCTGCCTTCTCCTTGTCATCTGTAACCATCTTCCCTTCCTCCTTCTTAATAGGGCCTATGGGGGTTATTTACTAAAGGAAAATCCACTGTGCACTACAAGTGCAGTTGCTCTAGCTCTGGGAGGGACATGCAAGGACAGAAAAAAACAGCATTTTTGCTTGCACATGATTGGATGATAGAAATCAGCAGAGCTTCCCCTCATTTCAGATCTTCCCCTTAAATCTACAGTGACTGCACTTTCAAGTGTACTTCCAAGTGCACAGTGGATTTGCCTTTAGTAAATCGACCCCTATGTGTTCTGATCTTGCCTTTTTACTGCTAATATATTTAAAACATTTCTTCGGATTTTTTTTACTCTCCTCTGCTATGTGTCTCTCATAGTCTTTTTTAGCCACCCTTATTGCATTCTTACACTTTTTATTGTATTTCTTGTAGTGTTGGAATGCTGACAATGACCCCTTTGCTTTATACTTTTTAAAGACCATTTTTTTGTCCTAAATATGACATTTTACGTTTTGGTTCAGCCAGCCAGGTTTAACCTTTGTTCTTCTATATTTGTTATACATTGGAATGAACTCGGTGATACTTTTATTTAATACGTTCCGAAAGCATTCCCATTTTTCCTCCATGTTCAATGCTTCAAGGATTTGGTACCACTTAATATTCTGTAGCATTGAGTGCGGTTTAGAAAAGTTGGCTCTTTTGAAATTTTGTGTTTTGTTCTACCCTCGTTACTCTCTTGGGACATAAAGTTGTCCTGTAAGACATTTAAGAAATGGAGGGCCTTTAATGAGTGGGATGTCCCTTCCGTCCAGTCAATGTTGGGATAGTTGAAGTCCCCATCACAACATTTCCCTGCCTCACTGCCATTTCTAACTGTAAAAGGAGATCCAACATACCCCCACTATTAATTTACCGCTTGCTTCCACCCTTTGGAGTTCCACCCATATGGACTCCACCTCCACCCTCCTTGCTCCATTACTGATGTCATTCCTCTCTTCTAACCGTAAATCATTCCTGAAATATAGTCACACCCCTCCTTCAGTGGCGTCTCCAGCTTTCATATTTAGGGGGGCACATGGGGGGACAGGGACAAAAGTAGGGGGGGCAACTATAAAATGCAATTATATATATATATATATATATATATATATATCCTGGGGCCCTTTACTACGATCCCACATTGGCCCTTTCACATGTTCTGCAGCTCCCTTCCTACTGTATTGGGGACCCCCCAGAGTGGCAGAAAACAAAAGATATATGTCACCAGCATACCAAGAAAATATAAGGATCAAAAGCAGTGGGAGAACTATCAGGGTTGCAAAGGATGTCTTGCCACCGGGCCCTGGTGTTCTGCCACTGTGGGGTTCCCCAGCCTCCTCTTGCTGTCTTGCCCCTGCTATTGACAGCGCTGGTCTGGCATCTCTTGGAATTTATAGGCTGGTTCTCCTGTCCTAAGGACGGGAGAAATCAGTCTGTTTTTTCAGTAACTGAGAGTTCTGGTGGAGTCCTTCCTGCAACTTGCTCTTCTCCCTGCCAATGAGGATGCAGGGGAAGGAGCAGATTGGGCGGCCATGGTTGTGTGAGCGCTCGCATTATGCAGTGTCAGCGAGCAGAGGGAGGGGGGAGGAATCACCCGCAGGAGCTGACTGGGGATGCTCTCCCTCTTAGATATTTGTAAAAAAAGAAAAAAAAACTTTTTTTTGGGGGGGGGGGGAGGCAGATGGTGGGCACAGCATAATGTTGGGGGGGGGTCAGGGCCCCCTCTGGCCCCCCCCTAGGGACATCATTGCCCTCTCCCTCTTCTACTCTCCCTGTCCCTCCGATACAAGGTATACCCCTGGATGTTTGCCAGCCAGTCATGTAAGCTGTCAAACCAAGTTTCTGTTATTCCCATGAAGTCCACATCCTCCTCATGTAATAGCAGCTCCAGTTCCTTCATTTTATTGACTAGGCTCCTGGCATTTGTGAACATTGCCCTGAGTTTTGTACTGGTGCATATTTATTTCTCCATATGACTTCTCAGGCTTCACTTTTGATTTGATAACTCCACCTTGGAGGTCCTTCTCTTCAATTTAGCTCCTAAGTTCCTGAAGTAATTTTTCAGGATGCTCCACCTTCCTCTTACTTTGTCATTGGTACCAATGTGACCATGACAGCCGGGTCCTCCCTGGCCCCACCCAATAATCTGTCTATCCGATCTGCAATCTGTCGAACACGAGCACCCGGTAAACAACATACTGTTCGGCGATCACAGTCTTTGTGGGAATGATCCTGTCTGTCCTTCTAATAATTGAGTCACACATCTTTATTGCCCTGACAGTGAAGAACGCTACACAGTTTAAGGTTAAACCGCTTCTCCTCCAGTCTCATTGTGTGGCCCTGTGTCCTTTTACACTCCCTAGGACTGAATAGTTTATTTCCTATGCTGGGATCCCCATTGAGATATTTCTAGATTACTACCATGTCCCCTCTCAAGCGTCTTTTCTCCAGCGAGAATAAATTTAGTGTTTGCAACTGTTCCTCATAACTGAGGTCCTCCAGTCCCCTAATAAGTTTTGTTGCCTTTCTTTGGACTCTCTCTCTAGCTCCAGCACATCCCTTCGGAGGACTGGTGAACAGAACTGAATGGAAAACTCCAGATGAGGTCTGACCAGAGCTTTATAGAGTGGCAGAATTATAGTTTTGTCCCTGGAGTATATCCCCTGTTTTATGCATGCTAATATTCTACCTGCTTTGGTAGCTGCAGCTTGGCACTGCATGCTGTTGCTCAATCTGTAATCTATTAGCATCCCTAGATTCCTCTCCATTCTTGATTCACCCAGAGGTTCTCCACCTAGTGAATATTTTCCATTAATGTTTTTTGACCCCAAGTACATTACTTTACATTTCACCCCATTAAACCTCATTTGCCATTTGTCTGTCCACTCTTTAATTATGTTCAGGTCATTCTGCAAAATTTCTATGTCCTGATGCAAGTTTATTACTCTGCTTATCCTTGTGTAATCCGCAAAGACTCTATATACTCGATATCATTTATGAATATGTTGAATAGCATTGGTCCCAAGACAGAACCTTGGGGTACCCCACTCACCACTCCAGACCAGTCTGAGTACATGTTATTTATCACTACCCTTTGGACCCATCTCTGTAACCAGTTTTTTACCCAAGCACAAATTCCATGGTCCAAGCCTGCGGACCTCAGCTTGTAAATTAAGCGTTTATGGGGGACTGTTTCAAATGCTTTTGCAAAGTCCAGATACACCACATCCACAGGCCTCCCTTTATCTAGATGGCTGCTTACTTCCTCGTAGAATGTTAGCAGATTGGTGTGGCAGGAACGTCCTCTCATGAACCCATGCTGATTACCACTAATGATATTCTTCTCCTCAGTAAAGTTTTAGATATAATCCCTAATCATACCCTCCAATAATTTACCCACTATTGATGTTAGGCTGACTGGCCTATAATTCCCAGGAATATGTACTTTTTGAATATTGGTACCATGTTTGCTTTTCTCCAATCAGCTGGTACCAATCCTGTCAGTATGCTGTCCACAAAGATTAGGAACAATGGCATGGCTATAACTTGACTGAGTTCTCTCAGGATGCGTGGGTGTAAGCCATCTGGTCCTGGTGATTTATTTGTGTTAGGTTTATTGAGTCTTTCGTTGATTCTGGCCTCATTTAGCCATGTGGGTATGTCATGTGTTGTGTCACTAACACTACAGGTGCTGTCGGTAAACCCTTCTTTTTTCTGTGTAAAAACTGTGGAGAAGAAGGCATTAAGTACAGTTGCCTTCTTTGTGTCATCTGTAACCATTCTCACCTTTTAAGTGTGCAATGTGCTCTGATTTTGTCTTTTTACTGTTAATATATCTAAAAAAAAATGTTTGGGTTATTTTTACTTTCTTCCGCTATCACTAGCCGCCCTGATTGCGATTTTACATTTCTTGTTGCATTCCTTGTAGTGCAGGAATGCTGGTGGTGACCCATTCCCTTTATATTTTTTAAAGGCCATACTTTTTTCCTTGATGAGGCTACTCACATTACAGTTTAACCACCCAGGTCTAATTTTCGCTTTACTATATTTATTGAGCAATGGAATGCACTGTTTGATACCTTATTTTAGTATGTCCCTAAAGCATTCCCATTTCTTTTCTGTGTTCAATGACTCCAGAATTTGGTCCCAATTAATGTCATGTAACAATGACCGTAGCTCAGGAAAATTGGCTCGTGTGAAATGTAGTGTTTTTGTACTACCCATATGCCTCCTTTTCCTGTGATTTATGGTAAACGTGATTATCCTATGATCGCTAGATCCCAAGTTATCACGTATCTCCACATCTGAGATCAGACTTGGATCCTTCATAATTAATAGATCTAACAGTGTATTATTTCTAGTTGTTCTTTTCACTTCTGGATTATGACTCAACAGTGCTCACTGGAACATTCAGAAGTTTATAAATCCTTCTGTAACCAATGCCATCAGTATGTTTTGCAACAATAAGGTTGCAAAGGTCTTGAGAGAGCTCTTTGCTTTTACACATCATGAGATGTTTCTTGTGTGACACCTTGGTAATGAGATACCTTTTTATAAGCCATTAGAACCAGCTGATATTAATTTGCACTGACAAGGGTCAGGATTTGCTTTCTAATTACTGATAGATTTCAGCTGGTGTCTTGGCTTTCAATGCCTTTTTGCACCTCCCTTTCTTCATGTGTTCAAAACTTTTTCCCTGTGTCATTCCATTTTATTACACATAACTTAATTTCTAAACCTATTTGTTTTGGTTTCTTTGTATGTACGGATTGCATGGATTGTTGCTGACATGAGGTGAAAATTTCATATCAATAGCACCTTTAGAAATATATTCACCTAGAAAAATGGTGACATGTTCAATACTTATTTTACCCGCTGTATAATGATGCCTTTAGTAAATCCATCCTCTTGTCTATAGTAGTTGCTCAAATAAGGTTAAATATCCAGTAGAAAATCATTAGGAGCATTGTTCTTCAATCCTCAGGAGACATACATCATTAGGATGGGAGAAGTGTTTTCACGATTCTTAACACTAGTTTTTCACATTACATATTGATGAACACAACTGAAAATACTTTAAATCACAGCTAATGTAAACTGTATATTTTAACATGTCAATCAGCACTAAGTGTATTATACGGCATATGTATGTTAGAAAGTCAAGGGGGTTGATTTACTAAAACTGGAGAGTGCAAAATCTGATGCAGCTGTGCATGGTAGCCAATCATCTTTTAACTTCAGCTTGTTCAGTTAAACTTTGACAATAATATCTGGAAGCGGATTGATTTCTACACTCTCCAGTTTTAGTATATCAACCCCAAGGTCTTATGATGACCATACAATAAACCATTTCATAACACTTGAAAAGGCATTTTTGATTGAATACCCACCACTTTTATCATTGGTTGCACAGAAATCAAAATGTTCATTTGAATTTGTAAAAGTGGATTGATATTTCCATTTTTTTCAGTTTTACTGCTAGACAATTGTGTTGAAGAAGCCCAGATCAAACAAAGCTGAAATTCAGATCACTTTTTAATGGATTACTTGATATTTGATTGATTACTATTTGTACACAATTTCAATTTATTACATTTACTTATGTAGTACTGACTCCCGTAGTTGGTGCTGGAAATTTGCCCAGGTTCTTCCCCAGTGGATTGCCCCGCCAGGCACACGATCTCAGACACTTTTCTCCTCAATAACCAGTCTAGGGGATGTTGTTTTTGTTATTTTTATATTTGGAGAACTTAGATAGGGTTGAGGGAATTGAGTGAAGTACTCCAAAATAAAACTATGTACAGAAATTAAACCAAAATCAATTAGATGGCGCCTACCACTATATAGTTTAATACTTATATCCCAATATAATACTAAATCAACCAATATGCAAACTCAAAAACAAGTGACTAACAAATATATATATTCGTGAAATTTATGTGAAGCTGGCCCTTTAAGTGAAAAAATCACTTCTGTACTACTTAAAAAAAAATATTAAACAAAGGTATTGGCGTTTTCACCTCACATTAATCCATACCATGAAATAAAATATATTGATTACAGTAATAAGGATTGAAGGGATGGACTAGATGCACATTTATTACAGTAATCAATATATTTTATTTCATGGTATGACTTAATGTGAGGTGAAAGCGCCAATATCTTTGTTTAATAATTTTTTAAGAACTAGTATGTACAAATTGAGGACAAGTAACTTCTTTCTGAACAGCTGAAGAAGAAGTCTATGCTTATAGAAAACTGTGGACTTGGCTTTGTAGTGGAAATGGTTAAATGCAAATTCCTGTCTTCAGAGCCACAAGAGCAGAGTCTGTTCACATAGAATCAGATAGACTGAGCTCTGCCTTTTGTAAATAACCCCCTGTGTGTCTGAACAAACTACAAGCCCCGACATCTTTATCGGCTGTCGGCTTGTACTTCTCAATGAACTACCATGGCACTGTTGTAGTTCATTAAGTCTTCCTGTCAGCAAGTATCACTGGTGCAATGCTTTACAGGCTTCTACTACAAATAATAATAATAAATGCACGTTTTTTTACCTGCAAAAAGATGTGCATTTATTATTCTTTCTAGAAAGGTGAACTTATCCTTTAAGTGCTTGAGACCTTATTTCATAAGGGATCATCTGATATTGGTGAGTGTTTCTCACAGAGGGAGAGGTGGAGAAGATTACGCATGAGCATATTACCATGGAGTGAATTGACAATGGTGAAAAATAAGCAATTTATTTTCAGCACCATTGGAGATAACTTTCACAACAAGGATATGCACATATGGACTGGGTGAAAGGACATTGAATTAATTTGCACTTTAATTTATTCTGCAAGCACTAAACGCGCCTAGTATTAACATGCATTTAGATGCGTTTAGACGCATTTACAAGCGTCAAGCATTTCTTTCTGCCCAAACTCTGCTGCTCCAGGATGTACTGGCATTGGGTTTTTTTCCCTGTCTCTAAACTCTCCTGCCACTAAATGCTGCTAAAAGCTTATGTGTGCTTGGACACATAGGGTAACATGGAGGGAAGTTTAGAAGCAGGAAAAAAGAGGCCAGACACCCCTAGGAGCAGCTGTAAAATTGTACTATGTGCAAGAGGCCTTATATGCCCTTGTATAAAACAAAAAATGGCACATTAGCAGTTTATATTAGTATGCAATGCAATGGTCATATATGTATTACCAGTGGCGGCCGGTGGTAATTTTTTTTAGGATGGGAGGCAGCGAACAGTACCAACCCCCCCGGTCGGTTTGCAGTCGATAGGGTGGGTCTGGGGCACTTACCCCATCTATGGTGGACAGCGCTTCTCCTGGGCTTCACCGGCAGCTTCCCTTGCTTGGTGGAGGTGGCGGCGGCTTTCCTTTCCCCTGCTCTTCACGGGCTTCTGTTTCCTCCCTCCTCCTCGGTGGCCAATTGGGACTCTTCTCTTTTTGGCCAATCAGAAAACGGGTCTAAGAAACGGGTCTAAGACCTGCTTCTGATTGGCCGGATTGGGGATCAGTGTTTCAATAGCGAATCTTCAATCGCTTTTGTAACACCTGGATGGGCTCCTGGCGCAATGCTCTGCGCCACGAGCCCACCCTATTTTGAAGCCTATTAGAGCCTCTAATCAGGTGCCTCAAAATAACACCCCCGCTGATGTAATTCATGCGCCCGGCTTTCTGAAGGGGGCCGGACACATGAAGAGGGAGTGGCGGTGTCCTGTCAGAATAGCGGCCATGGATAAAGCATGGGGGTGGCTGCAGTGGATAGAGGGGGCGACCTAATGGCCGCCACTGTGTATTACAAAGTTTGCTTTAATTTAAATTTTAGCACTACACCCATTTTGTGGTATTGCTGTGATCTTTAGGAGCAGGAGAATTTATTTGGGGTTGTCCTTAGGTGGTAGGTTATGGTAATAGCAAGAAATACACAAATACATTTAAAACATTTGTTTTTACTATTTTGTGCCAGTTTTTCTTTCAAAGTAAAAAAAACAAAGAAAAATCAGGAGATATCCATTACAATTTGCCAATAAATAAATGGCCAATTTGTCCTGAAATATAAAACAAGGTGTAATTTATATGGATACACTAAGTACAGCAGTGCTGTGAGAAAGTGTTTACCCCCTTCCTTTTTTTTATTTTTTAGCATATTTGTCACACTTAAATTATTCAGATTATCAAACTAATTTTCATATTACACAAAGATAAACAAAGTAAACACAAAATGCAGTTTTTAAAATGATGATTTCATTTAGTAAGGGAAAAAACTGTCCAAACCTGCCTTTTGTAATTTTGTATTTACTGGGGTTATCTTTGTGTAATGTTAAAATTTGTTTAATCTAAATCATTTAAGTGTGACAAATATGCAAAAAAAAAAAAAAAATCAGGAAGGGGGCACATACTTTTTCACAGCAGTGTAGTTGTGATGGTATGTACAGTTTTACTAACAAATGTCAACAAAAGTTGTAAAACTGCGTTCAGGTTTTAAGATTTATTTTACCCTCATCATGAAGTGGTTAAAGGGATTGTACATCTCTGAAGTATATCAGATGACTAAGGTACATATCAGCACTGTATAAATAATACATTGTTTCATAACACTTGTTCTTGTTCTTTTAATCAAAACCTCTTGAAATCTACCATTTACTTTAAATAAAGAAATATGGGTTTAATTTACACAACAAAGGGTTCTGTCATTGCAATACTGGATAGCAGAATGGATATCTTTCATATATCCAAGTGTTTTGCTTCTGCTTGGTTTGTAAAATAAATCTGAGTTATAAAATAATGAGAATCTGCCCCCGGCCATAAAACAGGCAGCAGTGACATCAGCATAGATATCTTCCAGGACCCAACATGGCACATGGCCACTTGCTGCTACGTTGTGCTCTTTATCCCAAATGTAGGATATTGCAACCGGTGCCAGAGAAAAATGTTTTTTTTAGAACGTTTTTATTGTGGTTGAAAAAGACAAGAACAACTGAGAGCATATTTGCGGGCACAGCCACTCTAACATAATTGCAAATAAGTATATAATACAGTACAAATTGTTTCTAATATGACAATGAACATATTGCTAATCAAGGTGAGAATTCTACCCTTCTCTCCCGCTAGAACTTGTTGAAGGTGTTCCACATATGTGTTGAATGCATTTGTCGATCGTGACGAAATGCAACCATATTTTCTGAAATTTGGAGTGAGTGTCCTTCGCTTGGTGTATAAATTTCTCCATTTCCCCGGTTTTCTGTATATGCTTAAGCCATTCGGCTGTAGACGGTGGTTATGGGGAACATATGTGCACATTTTGGCTGCATTTACCATATGAATGGCAAGTGAGTGAAGGTAGTTTTTTTTTTTAGATCAAGGAATGATGCAGCAAGAATTGCGTTGGTGAGAATTCAAGCAAAAAAGTAGTAGTTTAGTTCTTGAACCTCTTTTCAGTATGGTTGTTTCTTGGGACATGTCCACCAGATGTGTAAAAGCAAACCCAGTTCCTTGTTAAAACACCAGCATTGCGGGGGGGAGTGATGGAGATATTTTATGTAACCTGAGGGGGGTTCTGTACCATCTTGAAAAAATTTTGAATGCGTTCTCTTGCATAGACGTTGGCCGTCCCTTTGTGGATGTATGTATAAATATTTTCCCATTCTAGGTCTAATAAGTCAGTAGAGAATTCTTCTTCCCTTTTACGACTGGCTAAGTTAGATTTGGGGTTGCTTTTGGTGAAAAGCAAGGCATACATGTCAGAAATTAGGTGTCTCTGTGGTATAATGATTAGAATGGTGAGCTGTCGGAGTGAACGTTCCAATCAATTATCCTCGTTAATTGGCAGGCTCTATGGTACTTCTGGAGTTCTGGGAGTCCTATACCTCCTTTAAGTATAGGAATCCTCAGCCTACAATAACTGATTCTTGGATGTAAGGTGCCCCATAGAAAGTTAGTACAGGCCCTCTTGTACATTGAGAAAAGGGCAGGTGGAAGCTTTATCGGAATGGTTTGTTGTAAGTAAAGGATTCTAGGAAGTATGTTCATTTTGACAACGGCAGCCCTGCCAAACCATGAATGCCATGACTTTAAATCACTATGTATGTTTTGCAGTAACAGTAGGTAGTTCTTAGAATAAAGGTCTGCGAGGGAGGAGAGTAATTGAATGCCAAGGTACGTAATTGTGTGCTTGTTCCATTTAAACGGAAAGTTAGATTGACATTGCTGATACGTTTCCTGTGGCAGTGTGACGTTTAGGGCATTTGACTTCATAAAGTTGATTTTTAGATTGGTTAAAGCTTTGAAATTAGCAAAGTCTTTGAGTAAATTTGGGATCGTTGTGAGAAAGAGGAGAAGGATATCATCCACAAAAGCGGCTAACTTGAAGGTATGGTGAGCTATTGAGACACCCTTAATATGTGGGTTTTCTCTGAGGTGTCTGAGTTGTGGCTCGAAGGTGAAGACAAAGATAAGGGGAGAAAGAGAGCACCCTTGGCGTGTTCCAATTGCTATGAAAAAGGCATTCGATAGATGGCCGTTTATGCAAATTCCCGCTGTGGGAATGGAGTACAGTGTGAGGATAAGACTTAACATTCGATGTCGGAGACCTATGGCCTTGAGCATTTCTGTCAGTGTGTAACAGTCATGTAGTCCCAAGCCATAATATCAAATGCCTTCTCTGCTTCGAGGGAAAGGAGAAACCCTGGGTGGTGGTTAGATGTTAGATGCCATTAATAAATATTGATCGCCTTGATTGTGTTGTCCCTTGCTTCTCTGCTATAATACCAACTTGGTCAAGGGAGATGAGCTGAGGGAGCAAGGGTATACGGTTGGCTAACATTTTAACAAACCCTTTTAGATCAACATTTAATAATGAGATAGGTCTATAATTGGTGACTGAGGATCTTTCCCTGGTTTTGGGATCACAGTGATATGTGCTATTAAAAGGTCTCGAGGGAGCACTGTCGGACATGCAAAGGAGTTAAAAGCTGAGAGAAAGAAGGGGAGGAGGCAGGGGTGTAGATAAGGGGGGCGGGTCTGGAGGGGTGAAACCCCCCCCCAGAGCCTTCGTCCATGGCGCAGCGGCTAGGCTATTGTAACCTTTAAGCTGCGGGAACGGGACGGGAGCCGCACAGTCAAGCTTTCGCTGAGTATAATAAATGTGAGTTCCAGACTGTTCGTTTATTGTGCGGGCAGCCCAGTATAGTACAGGATGATGTCATGTGAGAGGGACTGGGGGAAGCTTGAGCTACCCATTGGCTGAGGAGGCAGCAGGGGGTGGTACAGACTTGCATTCCAACTCCAAGCTGACTTTGCTCCGGGTGGCACGACTTACAAGTGGATGATGTCACACTCGGGGTGCCAGAATTTGGATATAGGCTGTACGCTGTCCCTGGTATTGTTCCAGCTGGATTTTTACTTCACCGATCCAGGTTCCCACACCATCGAGTTTACCACCACTTCCACCTGCCACTGTTGTGCATCACCATCTGCACACCTGGCATCGGGTTCATCGCCACATGCATTTGGCATGGCTTTCTTCCTGTCACCGCAGCTTTAGTATATCTTATGGCGAACCACAGGGCTAGTAAGCACTGCATATTAGATGCCATGTTTACAGTGGTTAACTGCATAACACTGGATACCTTTTGCACATTGTAGCAGTAGTGTCACCTTTATATAGAAGAATGTTTTTTATATATATAAGAATGGTTCTGCTGTACCCTGCCTACTGACCCCCTGTCTTCCGTCCTACTGACCCCTGTGCCCTGCCCTACTGACCCCCTGTCTTCCGTCCTGCTGACCCCTGTACCCTGCCCTACTGACTCCCTGTCTTCTGTCCTGCTGACCCCTGTATCCTGCCCTACTAACCCCCTATCTTCCATCCTGCTGACACCTGTATCCTGCCCTACTGACCCCCATCTTCTGTCCTGCTAACCCCTGTACTCTGCCCTTCTGACCCCGTCTTCCATCCTGCTGACTCCTTTACACTGCTCTACTGACCCCCTATCCTCTGTCCTGCTGATCCCTGTCCTCTGCCCCTGACCCCTCTTCTCTGCCCTGCTGACCAACGTGCACTGCCCTGCAGACCCTTCTCCTCTGCCATGCTGATTCCTGTCCTCCACCCAACTGATCCCTGTCTTCTGCCCTGATAACCCCCACTCTCCATCCAGCTGACCCCTGTCTTCTGCCCTGATAACCCCTGCTTTCCACTCAGCTGACCCCTGTCCAGATTTTGTTTAACCACATTCATTAAACCCCTCCACTGTTAAGAGTTTCTGGGCCACACCCAAATTTTGCTTATCACTTTCTCCCTCACGTGTCCCTCATTCTGAAGTTCAAAAGTTGGGAGGTATGAGTGTGGAGGGAGAGGTGAGCTTTGATTCACTGCATCAGCAGCCACCCACTGACAAGGAGAAAGTGTGGGAGGGGGAGGCAGTTTGAGAAAGTAAAGGTTATTAATGGACAAGCAGGAACTGGCCCATGTGGCCTGCAGTACAGGAGAAGTTGGGTCCGGAGAGAGGACTGCAGCAGAGAGTGCCACACCCACAATTTGTCACAGCGTGGCATGCTCACTAATTATTGTCCTCTTGGTACCCAAGGCTGAACTCTCCCAGGAAAAAAAAAATATCTACAGCCCTGGGAGGAAGAGATCTGTGTAAGTTTTATAATATCCCATGGTTAGTCCGCCTGGGCTCTTGCCGGGTTTCATTTGTTTAAGCGCTATTTTGGCTTCTTCTTCTGATAGTGGACATTCTAGATCTCATGCTATAGAGTTCGAAATCGGGGTGGGGCTCTATTTTTGCAGGGAATCATGGATTAGCTGCTGTCTTGGTCTATCTGCCTTAGAGGAGTCCTTTGGGGACAGGTTGTATAATTGCGAGTAGCAATCGACAAATTGCTTAGCAATGTCAGGATAGGAATTGATTTTACGGTCTGATGGGTCAATTAAGGAATATATTGTCGAGGCTGCTCTCTTGGATTGTAGGGCCCTCGCTAGGAGTTTTCTGGATTTGTTACTGTACTCGTAAAAGAATTTCTGAGATAAGATATATTTACAGTCAGGTCCATAAATATTGGGACATCGTCACAATTCTAATCTTTTTGGCTCTATACACCACCACAATGGATTTGAAATGAAACAAACAAGATGTGCTTTAACTGCAGACTTTCAGCTTTAATTTGAGAGTATTTACATCCAAATCAGGTGAACGGTGAAGGGATTACAACAGTTTGTATATGTGACTCCCACTTTTTAAGGGACCAAAAGTAATGGGACAATTGGCTGCTCAGCTGTTCCATAGCCAGGTGTGTGTTATTCCCTCATTATCCCATTTATAAGGAGCAGATAAAAGGTCCAGAGTTCATTTCAAGTGTGCTATTTGCATTTGGAATCTGTTGCTGTCAACTCTCAGTATGAGATCCAAAGAGCTGTCACTATCAGTGAAGCAAGCCATCATTAGGCTGAAAAAACAAAACAAACCCATCAGAGAGATAGGAAAAACATTAGGTGTGGCCAAATCAACTGTTAGGAACATCCTTAAAAAGAAAGAATGCACCGGTAAGCTCAGTAACACCAAAAGACCCAGAAGACCACGGAAAACAACTGTGGTGGATGACCAAAGAATTCTTTCCCTGGTGAAGAAAACACCCTTCACAACAGTTGGCCAGATCAAGAACACTCTCCAGGAGGTAGGTGTATGTGTGTCAAAGTCAACAATCAAGAGAAGACTTCACCAGAGTGAATACAGAGGGTTCACCGCAAGATGTAAACCATTGGTGAGCCTCAAAAACAGGAATGCCAGATTAGAGTTTGCCAAAAAAACATCTAAAAAAGCCTTCACAGTTCTGGAACAACATCCCATGGACAGATGAGACCAAGATCAACTTGTACCAGAGTGATGGGAAGAGAAGAGTATGGAGAAGGAAAGGAACTGCTCATAATCCAAAGCATACCACCTCATCAGTGAAGCATGGTGGTGGTAGTGTCATGGCGTGGGCATGTATGGCTGCCAATGGAACTGGTTCTCTTGTATTTATTGATGATGTGACTGCTGACAAAAGCAGCAGGATGAATTCTGAAGTGTTTTGGGCAATATTATCTGCTCATATTCAGCAAAATGCTTCAGAACTCATTGGACGGCGCTTCACAGTGCAGATGGACAATGACCCGAAGCATACTGCGAAAGCAACCAAAGAGTTTTTTAAGGGAAAGAAGTGGAATGTTATGCAATGGCCAAGTCAATCACCTGACCTGAATCCGATTGAGCATGCATTTCACTTGCTGAAGACAAAACTGAAGGGAAAATGCGCCAAGAACAAGCAGGAACTGAAGACAGTTGCAGTAGAGGCCTGGCAGAGCATCACCAGGGATGAAACCCAGCATCTGGTGATGTCTATGCATTCCAGACTTCAGGCTGTAATTGACTGCAAAGGATTTGCAACCAAGTATTAAAAAGTGAAAGTTTGATGGATGATTGTTAATCTGTCCCATTACTTTTGGTCCCTTAAAAAGTGGGCGGCACATATACAAACTGTTGTAATTCCTACACCATTCACCTGATTTGGATGTAAATACCTTCAAATTAAAGCTAAAAGTCTGCAGTTAAAGCACATGTTGTTCGTTTCATTTCAAATCCATTGTGGTGGTGCATAGAGCCAAAAAGATTAGAATTGTGTCGATGTCCCAATATTTATGGGCCTGATTGTATGTTTTATTTTTTTGCCAAATTCTTCTAAAAGTTCTGGCTAGAGACAAATTTAACAAATTATACAAAAATTCCCCCGGAGAGAAAAATCAATATTCTACACATAACTGTAGCTGTGACTGCTGTAACCTGCATATTAGAAATCTTTTTATATTACTGATATCTCTTAAACTGCAAATGATTCATATAGGTTTAACTATATAAATTCTAAATATTCTAAATCTTTTGTTTACATGTTTCATAGCTTAGAGGCAGAGGCGGCTCTCTAATTAGGCGAAATAGGCGGTGGCCTCAGGCCTCGCAGTCATAGGGGCCTCGCACAGCTGGCTAGTTTACCTAATTAGAGAGCCGCCTCTTCCAGCAGCAGAGATCTCCACCATCACACAGTCCTGTATCCCCTCGCCCTGCTACAGGGAGAGATACGGGCTGCGAGTGAGACGTGTGATCGGAGCTCCGGATCAATGACAGGGAGAGCCGCTCAGTAGAGCTCTGACAGATCTCCCCCCTCCCCCTGCTGCCCGCACAGCCAGACAGAAGAGGAGAGAGAGCTTCTGCTCCTCCTCCTCCCGCCCTCTCCTCCTGTGTCTGCCCCGCCCACTCTCCTCCGCAGTGTTCTCTGTTCTGCCTCACAGAAGGGGATGTGTGGGCGGGAAGATTCAAGCTGAAGCCCAACAAAGAGAGAAGGACAAGGGAAGTCTGATCCATCCATCCATCCATCCATCCATCCATTCAGTCCCTCCTGCCTCCCAGTGAGTACACTGATGTAGGGGATGCTCTTCCTTCCCTTCCGTCTCCACCCCCCTCTCTTTCTTTCTTTCTTTCTTTCTTTCTTTCTTTCTTTCTTTCTTTCTTTCTTTCTTTCTTTCCATCTATCTATCTATCTATCTATCTATCTATCTATCTATCTATCTATCTATCTATCTATCTATCTATCTATCTATCTATCTATCTATCTATCTTTCCTTCTATCTATCTATCTATCTATCTATCTATCTATCTATCTATCTATCTATCTATCTATCTATCCATCTTTCTTTCTTTCTTTCTTTCTTTCTTTCTTTCTTTCTTTCTTTCTTTCTTTCTTTCTTTCTTTCTTTCTTTCTTTCTTTCTTTCCTTCCATCTTTCTTTCCATCTTTCTTTCTTTCTTTCCATTCTTCTTTCTTTCCATCTTTCTTTCCTTCCATCTTTCTTTCTTTCCATTTTTCTTTCTTTCCATCTTTCTTTCCTTCCATCTTTCTTTCTTTCCATTTTTCTTTCTTTCCATTTTTCTTTCTTTCGTTCCTTCCCTCTTTCTTTCTTTCCTTCCATCTTTCTTTCTTTCCATTTTTCTTTCTTTCTTTCTTTCTTTCTTTCTTTCTTTCTTTCTTTCTTTCTTTCTTTCTTTCTTTCTTTCTTTCTTTCTTTCTTTCTTTCTTTCTTTCTTTCTTTCCTTCCATCTTTCTTTCTTTCCTTCCATCTTTCTTTCCATCTTTCTTTCTTTCTTTCTTTCCATTTTTCTTTCTTTCTTTCCATTTTTCTATCTTTCCATCTTTCTTTCCTTCCATCTTTCTTTCTTTCCATTTTTCTTTCTTTCCATTTTTCTTTCTTTCGTTCCTTCCCTCTTTCTTTCTTTCCTTCCATCTTTCTTTCTTTCCTTCCATCTTTCTTTCCATCTTTCTTTCCTTCCATCTATCTTTCTTTCCTTCCATCTTTCTTTCTTTCCTTCCATCTTTGTTTCCATCTTTCCTTCCATCCTTGTTTCGTGTTGTACGTCACCGTGTTTTTGACGGTCGGAATTTGGTGTGACCGTGTGTATGCAAGACAGCTTGAGCGGAATTCCATTGGAAAAACCTTCAGAGTTTATTCCGACGGCAAAACCAGTCGTGTATACAGGGCATAAGAAGTTGAACTTCCACCTGATGTAATCCCAAAATTAGATGATCTAAAGCGGTGATCTTCTATCTGCGGCCGGTGGGATGGATGCGGCACTTTGCCTGCCTTTATTCAGCTCTTGGGGCATTATTCCTGTCATTGCTACTGGGCATTATTCCTTTTACTGACACCAACATCGAGGCATCATTCTTTTCATTGACACCAAAAGTGGGGCATATTTCTGCTTACTGACACCAAAGGTGGGTCCCTTTTCCTCCTACTGACAGCAATAGTGGGGCATACTTCCTTCCACTGATAAAAATGTTGGAACACTTTTTCTCCCATGCCATGATGGGGCATTCCTTTCACTGACACCAATAATAGGGCACTATTTTTCCACTGACACCAATGATGAAGCGGAGAACTATTCTTTTCACTGACACCAATGATAGGGCACTATTCTTTTCACTGACACCAATGATAGGGCACTATTCTTTTCACTGACACCAATGACGGAGCTCTATTCTTTTCACTGACACCAATGATAGGGCACTATTCTTTTCACTGACACCAATGATAGGGCACTATTCTTTTCACTGACACCAATGATGGAGCACTATTCTTTTCACTGAAACCAGTGATGGGGCACTATTCCTTTCACTGAAGGACAATAATATGGCCCATTGTTTAGAAAGTTTGGAGACCTCTGATCTAGAGCAATAGAAAACATACAAGGGGAAAATTCATCCAGATTTAATATATTGCAATGAGAATAATAATCTGGATCAGTAGTCAATATACGCTTATTGTGATTTTTTTTTCAAAACATATGTAGAAGAATACATAATGGCCTAAACTGATGAAGAAGTGTTTTATTTTTTTTTATTTTTTTGGGGGGGGGATATTTAATATAGCAAAAGTCTTTTTTTGTTTATAGTGCAAAAAATAAAAACCACAGTGGTGATCAAATACCAACAAAAGAAAGCTCTATTTGTGGGGAAAAAAAAATTGTTTTGGTACAGTGCCACACGACCGCGAAATTGTCAGTCAAAGCCACGCAGTGCCCTATCGCAAAAAATGGCCTGGTCATTAAGGAGGTAAATCTTCTGGGGCTGAAGTGGTTAAGAAGGTTTCCTTGTAATGCGGTTTTGGACTTCATTCTTTAAACAGAAAACGGAGCCCTGGCTGGAAGATGGGTTGAGCACACTATGCTGCATATAAGTTAATGGGACATTTTAAAGCCCAATGCCGGGAAATCTGAACAATTATTCTAGGAGAGAGTAAGGACGTATTCACATGTGGGGTTAACACAGCGGCTCCTCTGAAAAGTGAGAATTTGATAGGCAGTGAGGCAACAAGTCATTTTCTCAGTGCCTGTTTTAATCCTCAAAATGCCAGACCACCACACCGAAACCAAGTGCATTGCATGCTGTTGCATGGCAGTTGTATTGCAGCCCCATTCGCTTTGGGTACCGCCAGCTGAAAATGATATGCAGCTTAATTTTTGCTGCTGCTGTGGCATGTGTACTGGCCTTGAGCAGTTGTATGCCCTTGTACAAGTGATTTTCTTGCTCTCAGCATTTTTACTTACCCAATTCTCTGCATCCCTGACATATGGGGCTCTCCCAGTGGTGGACTGTCCCTTAGCATCATCACGTCCATTGCAGAGCTATGGGCCCTGCATCAGTCTTAATGTGATGTTATTAGCCTTATGCCCCGTACACACGGTCGGATTTTCCAACGGAAAATGTGTGATAGGACCTTGTTGTAGGAAATTCCGACCGTGTGTAGGCTCCATCACACATTTTGCATCGGATTTTCCGACACACAAAGTTTGAGAGCAGGCTATAAAATTTTCCAACAACAAAATCCGTTGTCGGAATTTCCGATCGTGTGTACACAAATCCGATGCACAAAGTGCCACGCATGCTCAGAATAAATAAAGAGATGAAAGCTATTGGCTACTGCCCCGTTTATAGTCCCGACATACGTGTTTTACGTCACCGCGTTCAGAATGATCGGATTTTCCGACAACTTTGTGTGACCGTGTGTATGCAAGACAAGTTTGAGCCAACATCCCTTGGAAAAAATCCTAGGATTTTTTTTTGTCGGAATGTCCGATCAATGTCTGACCGTGTG
The DNA here is from genome assembly GCF_042186555.1 of Aquarana catesbeiana. NCBI lineage: Eukaryota > Metazoa > Chordata > Amphibia > Anura > Ranidae > Aquarana > Aquarana catesbeiana. The sequence continues at coordinate 54,761,831 of NC_133326.1, read as the reverse complement.
TACGGGGCATTAGACTGCTGGAGCATGGGGGAGAATCCGCTGCTAGGACCAGTCTACCAGTACCATTAAGAGGAAGATCAGGTGAGTGAATCTTATTTTCTACGATCCCTATCCTTAAATGAGCAGTTAACCCTTGCCGTGCTGTCACAAGAATTTTCAAGCTTCCAGGAGTTACATAGTTACATAGTTGGTGAGGTTGAAAAAAGACACAAGTCCATCCAGTTCAACCTATGTGTGTGATTATATGTCAGTATTACATTGTATCTCCCTGTATATTTTGGTTGTTTAGGTGCTTATCTAATATTTGTTTTGAAATTATCGATGCTCCCTGCTGAAACCACCGCCTGTGGAAGAGAATTCCACATTCTTACCACTCTTATGCCCCGTACACACGGTCGGATTTTCCGACGGAAAATGTGTGATAGGACCTTTTTGTCGGAAATTCCGATCGTGTGTAGGCTTCATCACACATTTTCCATCGGATTTTCCGACACACAAAGTTGGAGAGCAGGATATAAAATTTTCCGACAACAAAATCCGTTGTCGGAAATTCCGATCTTGTGTACACAAATCCGATGGACAAAGTGCCACGCATGCTCAGAATAAATAAAGAGATGAAAGCTATTGGCCACTGCCCCGTTTATAGTCTCGACGTACGCGTTTTACGTCACCGCGTTTAGAACGATCGGATTTTCCGACAACTTTGTGTGACCGTGTGTATGCAAGACAAGTTTGAGCCAACATCCGTCTGAAAAAATCCTAGGATTTTGTTGTCGGAATGTCCGAACAAAGTCCGACCGTGTGTACGGGGCATTACAGTAAAGAACCCTCTACGTAGTTTAAGGTTAAACCACTTTTCTTCTAATTTTAATGAATGGCCGCATGTCTTATTAAACTCCCTTTCCCAGAAAAGTTTTATCCCTATTGTGGGGTCACCAGTACGGTATTTGTACATTGAAATCATATCCCCTCTAAAGCGTCTCTTTTCCAGAGAGAATAATTTCAGTGCTAGTAATCTTTCCTCATAACTAATATCCTCCAGACCCTTTATTAGCTTTGTTGCCCTTCTCTGGACTCTCTCCAGTTCCATCACATCCTTCCTGAGGACTGGTGTCCAGATCTGAAAGGCATAATCCAGGTGAGGCCGGACCAGAGTCTTGTAGAGTGGGAGAATTATCGTTTTATCTCTGGCATTGATCCCCTTTTTAATGCATGCCAATATTCTGTTAGCTTTGCTTGCAGCAGCTTGGCATTGTATGCCATTGCTGAGCCTATCATCTACTAGGACCCGCAGGCCCTTTTCCATCCTAGATTACCCCAGAGGTTCTCCCCCCAGTGAGTAGATTTTTGGCACCCAGATGCATTATTTTACATTTTTCTGCAAAACCTCATTTGCCATGTGGTTGCCCATCCCACTAATTTGTTCAGATTCTCTTGCAAGGTTTGCACATCCTGCAGAGAAGTTATTGCCCTGCTTAGCTTAGTATCGTTGGCAAATACTGAGATTGAGCTGTTTATTCCATCCTCCAGGTCATTTATGAATAAATTAAATAGGATTTTTACCAGGACAGAACCCTTGGGGACCCCACTTTCCACCCCTGACCATTCCAAGTACTCCCCATTTATACCCACCCTCTGAACTCCCCCTTGTAGCCAGTTTTCAATCCATGTACTCACCCTATGGTCCATGCCAATGGACCTTACTTTGTACAGTAAACTTTTATGGGGAACTGTATCAAATGCCTTTGCAAAATCCAGATACACCACGTCTACAGGCCTTCCTTTATCTAGATGGCAGTTCACCTCCTCATAGAAGGTTAATAGATTGGTTTGGCAAGAACGAATTCAAGCGGTGTTAAACCCAAAACCAAAAATGTGTTACATTGCAGCTTACCAACCATTAGTTGTGGCGGCTGCATTGTTTTTTTTCTTTTTTTTTTCCTGCCTGTTTTTAACCAGTGATCTGGCCAGCACCACACCTCCTGTATTAGTGAGACACAACTCTGGAGGAATGATCACAGGAGGCACAGCAGACAACAGCATTGTCAATTTGGCGGGAGGGGAGTGTTAAATCTATTAGCAGAGTTAGATACTGTGACAGACCCAACCAGGACAGGGGCTTTTGGAGGGGACTGCAGGGTAGTCTCTTGCCTACTGACTATGGGCCCTGGCATTTGAGGGAGCTACAAGAATTCAGGAATAGGGATGAGCTTCGTGTTCGAGTCGAACCCATGTTCGACTCGAACATCGGCTGTTCGCCCGTTCGCCGAATTGCGAACGATATGGGCCGTTCGCGCTAAATTCGTGTGGCGCGTCACGGCCCATAATTCACTGCGGCATCGCAGTGCATTGCTGGCTGATGATTGGCCAAGCATGCACTATGACCCGCATGCTTGGCCAATCACAGCGCCATCAGTAGAGAGAGCTGTAATTGGCCAAAGCCAGGGTGGCTTTGGCCAATTATGGCTCAGGGGATTTAGTACACACCCCACACTATATAAGGCCGCCTGCACGGCGGCCCTGTGTAGTGTGTGTTCCGGTGTGCTGAGAGATAGAGAGAGAGAGAGACAGTGTCATTTGATTTGAGTTAGATAGATTAGGCAGAACAGTCAGTCAGTTAGCTGCACTTACAGTGTATTGTGTATATATATGCATCCCAGGTGTTGCATATATATATATATATATATACACTGTATTCAGTTTAGCTAGATCCGTTCCTGTTATCTTCTATCTAGACTATTTACATTTAGTGCAGTGCGTCCTGCTCACAGTGTTCAGCTAGATCCGTTCCTGCTATTTACATTTAGTGCAGTGCGTCCTGCTCACAGTGTTCAGCTAGATCCGTTCCTGTTATCTTCTAGACTATTTACATTTAGTGCAGTGCGTCCTGCTCACAGTGTTCAGCTAGATCCATTCCTGCAATTTACATTTAGTGCAGTGCGTCCTGCTCACAGTGTTCAGCTAGATCCGTTCCTGCTATTTACATTTAGTGCAGTGCGTCCTGCTCACAGTGTTCAGCTAGATCCGTTCCTGCTATTTACATTTAGTGCAGTGCGTCCTGCTCACAGTGTTCAGCTAGATCCGTTCCTGTTATTTACATTTAGTGCAGTGCGTCCTGCTCACAGTGTTCAGCTAGATCCGTTCCTGCTATTTACATTTAGTGCAGTGCGTCCTGCTCACAGTGTTCAGCTAGATCCGTTCCTGCTATTTACATTTAGTGCAGTGCGTCCTGCTCACAGTGTTCAGCTAGATCCGTTCCTGCTATTTACATTTAGTGCAGTGCGTCCTGCTCACAGTGTTCAGCTAGATCCGTTCCTGCTATTTACATTTAGTGCAGTGCGTCCTGCTCACAGTGTTCAGCTAGATCCGTTCCTGTTATCTTCTAGACTATTTACATTTAGTGCAGTGCGTCCTGCTCACAGTGTTCAGCTAGATCCGTTCCTGCAATTTACATTTAGTGCAGTGCGTCCTGCTCACAGTGTTCAGCTAGATCCGTTCCTTAAAGATTTAAAAAATTCCTTTAAAGGAATATTTCACTTTTTTTTTTTACTTTAAGCATCATTAAAATCACTGCTCCCGAAAAAACGGCCGTTTTTAAAAGTTTTTTCTGCATTGATACATGTCCCCTGGGGTAGGACCCGGGTCCCCAAACCCTTTTTAGGACAATACCATGCAAATTAGCCTTTAAAATGAGCACTTTTGATTTCGAACGTTCGAGTCCCATAGACGTCAATGGGGTTCTAACGTTCGTGCGAACTTTCGGTCCGTTCGCGGGTTCTGGTGCGAACCGAACCGGGGGTGTTCGGCTCATCCCTATTCAGGAAGATGTCCTGTTATATAATGCAAGATGACATTACCACATTTAACCGTCAAGGAAGCCATGATGGTCTCTGACAACTTGAAACTCAGTGAGAAGATGGATGTGAAAAGAAAGCTGGTTAATGAGATTTGGACAGCCCTGGGTGCTGAACTGTCTGGGTGGGCACTGACCTGAGTCACCTAGGCTTGTCTAGGTGACTAGTTGTTAATTCGCTTACTGTTTAATTAGCTTACTGTTTATGTTATATTAGGTGTTCATTAGATGTAGTGACATTACTATTTACAGTTTGCATTGTTTAGGATAATGTAATCAAGCTCTTACCTGATTTTGTGTGATATATATTCTGTGCAAATTTACAATAACTTGAGTTCCAGTTTGCACCTCAGCTAATGTCCTCTAGTTCTTGGGTGCAATACTGAGCTACAATACCTGGTTCGTGGTTTGTCAGAAGCACCCAGAGGGGTGCCAGGCGGCCTGTCACAGATACACTAACAAATTGAAGCCAAACTGGAGTTCACACTTCATAATCAGTTACAGCACTTTTTTCCTATTGGGATAAAGGTTTTACGTGAATCAATAAAAGCTGCATATTTGAATCACCCCTTCCAGTGTTAAGTGGTTTGTCTCGTCCAAATAAACCAGGGGTGCATGTCCGTGGGAGCCCTCTGATGTGGTCTTGCGACCTCCTGTTTTGGAATTGCGGGTCAGCAAGCCCAGATCGCAGGTTGGGACAGCAACAGCCGGAAATACCTGTAGCAAGGGAGATTCCTGAATGGAAGATTATTATTAAAGGTCAGTTTATATTCTAAAATCACAGTGTATATATGGGCATATCTGTTCTGCAGTAGTTACTCTGGGCTGCTTTAAAACTGATCCACAGGTACACCTGTGGGTTACCTGCACTGAGCCATAGACTTCTGTTATTACCTGCAGGTTTGGCGCACTTTCTAAAAGCGCACAAAAACTCCTGAATGCACTTTCAGAAAGTGTACCACACCTGCAGGATATGATATAATTCTATGGCAAAGTGCAACTAACCCGCAGGAATGCCACAGGCGCACTGTGCTGCACCCATGGTGCAGGTAAATTGCAGCGCACCAGTGTGAAAGCAGCTTTAGGCCCCTTTCACACAATAGGTCCGATCAGATCCGCCTGCCCGTTTTTTAGGCGGACCCAATTAGACTGTCCAATCACCTCTATGGGCGGCAGATGTAAACGGACTTGTGTCTGTTTATACCCGCCTACCTCCAATCCGATTCGCTAAAAAAACAGAAGGTGATCCGCCCCCTTCCGTCTGGGCAGATCAGAGGGCCCATAGATTACAGTGGGCTGTGTCTGCTCTGCATACGTGGAGTGGACACGGATCTGTCATCCGCCCGCTCCCCTCATTGTGGCCCACAACCGGTTACCAAGTCACTTAAAGCGGAGCTTCACCCAAAAGGGGAGGTTCCGCTTTAGGCATCCCCCCCCTCCCCTGCCACATTTGGCACGGCTCGGAGATGCACAGTGCGCACTGGGCTGTGAAGCCACAAGCTGTTATAGTCGGGTGCCTACAGATGTAATTCCAGGGCCGGGGAGAGGAGAGGGAGAGAACCGAGTGTTTGGGCGGCCACATCGCTGGATTGTGGGACAGGTGATTGTGTGTTTGTAGCTGTTGACTTTTAATAAACACAAAAAAGACTGGAACTCCGCATTAAGTGTCACTCTTGCTTCAAAAGGTTGGGCAACCCTGATATAAACTGATACATCCTGCTGGAGAGCTTGTGCTTTTGAAAATCAACAGACTTACTGGCTGGATCACTAGAGGAAAATAGAACAAAAGAAAGCCTAATGCCCTGTACACACGAGCGGACCTTTCGACCGGACTGGTCCGACGGACCGAATCCGTCGGACAATCCGACCGTGTGTGGGCTTCATCGGACTTCCGACAGACCTTTTTGGTTGAAAATCCGACCGACAGACTTTAGATTTAAAACATGTTTGAAATCTTTCCGCCGTAACTCCGCCGGACCCAGTTCCTATTGGGAAGCCCGTTCGTCTGTATGCTGGTCCGACAGACCAAATACGACGCAAGGGCAGCTACAGCACCTGCCCACGAGAATGTTTCCAGCGCGATCCTATCACGCTGGTTCTCGGCGACAGGGTACTATACATCTCGTGCTCGCTGCAATAGGAAAAACACATTTTCCTATTGCAGTGAGAAAGAGGCGACAATGTCTCTCAGGTCTGGTATGGATTTTAAGGGGAACCCCCTATGCCTATTTTGGGGGTCCACCCAAAATCCATACCAGACCCTTATCCGAGCACGCAGCCCGGTGGGTCAGGAAGGGGGGTGGGGACGAGCGAGCCCCCCCCCTCCTGAACCTTACCAGGCCGCATGCCCTCAACATGGGGGTGGGTGCTTTGGGAAAGGGGGGCGCCCTGCGGCCCCCCCACCCCAAAGCACCTTGTCCCCATGTTGATGAGGACAAGGGCCTCTTCCTGACAACCCTGGCCGTTGTCTTCTCGACAACAGTGTACCCCATACTCATTCACATAGGGCGGGGGGCTGGGATCTGGGGGCCCCCTTATTAAAGGGGGCTCCCTGATTCCGATAAGCCCCCCGCCCGCAGACCCCAACAACCAATGGCCAGGGTAGGGGGTTCCCCTTAACCCTTTCATGACTAAGCCTATTTTTGAAATTTGGTGTTTACAAGTTAAAATCCGTATTTTTTGCTAGAAAATTACTTAGAGTTCCCAAACATTATATATATATTTTTTAGCAGAGAATCTAGAGAATAAAATGGCGATTGTTGCAATATTTTTTATCACACGGTATTTGTGCAGCGGTGTTTTAAACGCAAATTTTTGGAAAAGGGACACTTTCATGAATTTTAAAAAATCCAAACAGTAAAGTTACCCCAATTTTTTTGTATAATGTGAAAGATGATGTTACGCCGAGTAAATAGATACCAAACATGTCACCCTTTATAATTGCACGCACTCGTGGAATGGCGACAAACTACGGTACCTATGTATTTCCATAGGCGACGCTTTAAAAATGTTTTACGGTTACCAGGTTTGAGCTACAGAGGAGGTCTAGTGCTAGAATTATTGCTCTCGCTCTGACGATCGCGGCGATACCTCACATGTGTGGTTTGAACACTGTTTACATATGCGGGCGCGAACTTCCGTATGCGTTTTCTTCGCTGCGCGAACTCGCGGGGGACGGGGGCACTTTAAAAAAAAAATTTTTAATTTATTTATTTATTTTATTATTTTTTTTACTTTAAAATTGTGTTTAAAAAAAATTTTTTTTTTTTTTTTACTTTTATTGCTGTCACAAGGAATGTAAACATCCCTTGTGACAGTAATAGGTGGTGGCAGGTACTCTTTATGGAGGGATGGGGGGTCTAAAAGACCCCCCATCCCTCCTTTACACTTCAAAGTATTCAGATCGCCGAAAACGGCGATTCTGAATACTGTGTACTTTTTTAAATTCGGCGCCATTGGCAGCCGAGTAAACGGGAAGTGACGTCATGACGTCGCTTCCCGCGTTTACAACAAGAAGGCTGGAACGAAGCCACTCACAGCTTCGTTCCAGCCCGCCCCCAGCCGCCGAAGATTCCGATTGGACACCGGGCCTCCCGATCGCACGGGAGGCCCGGGGGTAACAGCGGCGGGAGGCGGCGGGAGGGGGGGATGTCCCCTCCCGCTCCTCCGGTATAACAACCGAGCGGCTTTTAGCCGCATCGGTTGTTATACACGGGTAGCCAATCGCCCGCTGGAAACAACGGTACCGGGATGATGCCTGCAGCTGCGGGCATCATCCCGGTATAACCCCGGAAAGCCGAGTATGCATATGTGCGTACGGTCGGCGGGAAGGGGTTAAAATCCATACCAGACCTGATGGCCTGGTATGCTCTGCGGCGAGATTGAGTTTCTTTTCTAGTCCCGTCGTACCTCATCATTTTCAAAATGAGCGGACTTTAGTCCGTGTCTGGGCAAGACCGTTCGTTCGGAAGTTTCGCCGTAACTCCGTTGAAAGTCCCAAGGACTACTCCAAACAATCCCTACCTCCCCATAAGAAAATATGTGGACTATTGCGGGTACCCCATGAAAACATACAATATAGATAAAAATTTCAATTTATTAAATTACAAATAATAAAAAATGTATATATAGATACAATTTGACAACAAGGCAACTTGGGAATTGTTGCAAGACAACATATATTATAAAATGACAGTGCATAAAGCCTGCATGAGTAAATGAAGGTAAGTTGATGTACTTAAGACGTTAGCCTCAACAGTCAAAATTACATACATATATTTACAAAGGATATATACCAAAAATACAAATTCATGAAACATGAAATTGGAGTAGATCAAGTTGTATAAACACACTCACCAACCATTGCCCAAATGGGCGAGAACGGCGCTTGTGAGACGCCCAAGTCGGGCGTTCCCCCTGGGGCGAGCACGGGGGGCTGACAAGATGGGCTGATGTAAAAAAGGAGGATATATAATAAGTACTGATTTGGGGTATACGCTGTAATAAGACATACACCACCGTAGCGTTATGGGAATAGAAGGAAAAGAAAAAGGAAAAGGAAAGGAGAAAACCAAGAGATACAAGGAATGGGGGGGGGGGGGAGAGGAAGAAAAGAGGGGGAGGGGGAGAACCAGAGGAAGAAGGGAAGGGGGGAAAAGAAGGAGGGGGAATAGGAAAGAGGGGTGGGGGAAGGGGGGGAAGGGGAGGAGAGGGGGAGGGGGGAAAAGGGACAGGGGGAGAGGGAGGTAGAAGGTAAGAAATAGAGAACGCTGGGGTGAATAGAGGTTACCATCTGCAGCTATAAGACACCCAGGGAGTGGTGTAAACACTAGTAATCAATTGATACCCACCAAGTCTATAGACAGAAAGGTATTAGTTGTTAATGACACCCGGGAGTAAGCACTGATTCTCAGCAGCAACGTGGGAGTAACTGAAAAACAATAGGGCAAGGGAAAGCCCGTAAGGTATGTAAAGTAATGCCTGGGAGAATCTCCCTCAATCTGTCTGGGGTCTGTTGCAACAGCGGGAGCCCACCAGGGTATGAATGAATGAATGAATGAATGATTTGTAAAGCGCTGCAAATGCGAACTGAATCGCCTCAAGGCGCTAGATGCATTCTCTGTTGTCAGCTTCTTAGAAAAGGAAGGTCTTTAGTTTTTTCCTGAAGGCCTGATGGTTTTCTTCCATGCGGATGTAGGTCGGAAGAGCGTTCCATAGCCGAGGTCCTTGGACCTCTTGAATGTGATCCGATTCTTTACGGTTAGCCAGTGTAGGCTCTTTAGGGATGGGGAAATGGATTCCCAGGGTTTTTTTCCTGTTAACAGTCTTTCCGCCGTGTTTTGGGTGAGTTGCAAGCGCGCAAGCTGATATTGGGGTAATCCTACGTAGAGCGAATTTGCGTAGTCGAGTCGGGAATTGATGATTGTTCCAACAACTGCCGCTTTGTCCTCTTCTGGGATGAAGGGGATGAGTCTATGTAGCAGGCGGAGGAGATGGTGGGATCCGCTAACTACTGATCCTATTTGTGCATCCGTTGTCATTCCTGAGTCAAAGATGACTCCGAGACTCTTGGCTTTGGTGCTTGGAGAGATGGTCTGTCCGAGGATGGTGGGAGGTGTCCATGGAGTCTTAGTTTTGGAATTTTTGCTAGCGTGTAGGAGAAGAAGTTTTGTTTTTGATCCGTTGAGTTTGAGGGAGCTAATGGTCATCCAGTCATCTATTAAAGTGAGGCATTTCTCTAATTGCTGATGAAGGTCTTTTCGTCCGGTGATACGAAGGTAGAGTTGGGTGTCATCAGCGTATGAGTGGAAGCAGAGGTCCTTTTTTCTGATGATATTGAGGAGTTGGCGGATGTAGATGTTGAATAGCACTGGTGACAAGGGTGAGCCCTGAGGGACTCCACAGGAGATTGCCCGGGTTTCCGAGGTGAATGTTCCTAGTTTCACTATCTGAGAGCGATTCTCTAAGAAGGATGCAAACCATTTTAGAGCAGAATCTGTAGCTCCTGCTACTTTTGCGAGGCGGACAAGGGTAGAGCTCGGCCATAGAACAATGCACCATCCACCCAGAGGAGTGAGGAGACATGGCAAATATAGCTATAATATATATATAATATCGATGGGCACAGTGGAAGCAATTCATGGGCACAGTGGCGGCAATTGATGGGCACAGTTGCAGCGTTTGATGGCACAGTGGTGGCAATTGATGGGCACAGTGGCTGCGTTTGATGGGGCACAGTGGGAGCAATTGATGGGCACAGTGGCGGCAATTGATGGGCACAGTGGCAGCAATTGATGGGCACAGTGGCTGCGTTTGATGGCACAGTGGCTGCCTTTGATGGCACAGTGATGGCAATTGATGGGCACAGTGGCTGTGTTCGATGGCACAGTGGTTGCATTTGATCGGCACAGTGGCTGCGTTTGATGGGCGCAGTGGCTGCGTTTGATGGCACAATGACTGCGTTTGATGGGCACAGTGGCTGCGTTCGATGGCACAGTGGCTGCGTTTGATGGGCACAGTGGCTGCGTTTGATGGGCGCAGTGGCTGCGTTCGATGGCACAGTGGCTGAAGTCTAAGGGCGCAGTGGCTGCATTCGATGGCACAGTGGCTGCATTTGATGGGCACAGTGGCTGCAGTTTAAGGGCACGGTGGCTGCGTTTGATGGCACAGTGGCTGCGCTTGATGGGTGCAGTGGCTGCGTTCGATGGCACAGTGGCTGCATTTGATGGGCACAGTGGCTGCAGTTTAAGGGCGCAGTGGCTGCGTTTGATGGCACAGTGGCTGCGTTTGATGTTTTTTTTTTCAGAATATTTCAGTTTGTTTGCGCCCCCCAAAAATTTTGAGCATCAGCCGCCACTGAAATCTTCTTCTCTAGTATGATGCAAAAGTTCGTATAACCTGAAATCATTAGCTACATTATAATTTTGCTACATAATACAAATGTGTACAGTGGAGATGAGGTTGAGCTTTGCATCTTTTTTCTGTTTGAATGTTCCCATGTAGTTGTAATACTGAAGACTCTCCGATGATCAGAGCTCCTATTATCTCTGGAATGTGTTGCTGCAGAGACAGATCGTTGCTCGCACCATGCCTTGCAGCAGAAGACATGCAGAGTATAGGAGTGTGGCCCCCCATTGGAGGGATGGGATGTATCACAGCTCAGGCGACGAATCGCACTTTTGCTGTCTTCCTAGATCCTCTTTGAGCTCACAGCGGGAGGGGCCCCCAGGAGTTTAAAAGCAACTTGTCCGCCGGGCCCCCCAGAGTTATCACCAGAGTAGAGCAGCGAGTGGAGCGAAGAGGAGACACCGCTCATCGTGCGCCGGGCGATCCACCTTCAGCACCATGGACAGCTCCCCGCTCCTCATCCGACTCCTGGGTGCCAGTGTCCTCCTCGTCTGCCTCTGCAGGGGACAGTCCTCCCGGGAGCTCTCCTCCGAGGACTTCGAGGTCAAGAAGATGCCCACATCCTCCGAGAAGGAGCTGGTCAGTCTCCCTTCCATCTCCATCCATCCAACATATTGCACGCACTGAGTGCTCACACCTTCTCCATGGAGAATAGGGAGGACCGTTCCCCATTGTTCATCAGAGTCAGTGAGTGCTCAGGTTGTTTCTGCTGCTGTTATACCTGCTGATTGAAGTGTGTGTTCCCTATAGGTGGAGGCAATGGAAGAGCTGCTGGGGAAATCCTTGTATCAGAAGAGAGCCCAGATCCCAATGGTGAGCTTCTTTTATCTCATTTATTACATTGTGCTTATTATAAATGAGCCATAGGTACAGGGAACAAAATCACACATACATTCTTCTGTTTTATAAAGTAGAAGCAGTGTGAAATATTAGTCCTGATACATATAATATTTATTTACACGCTCACACTGAAATACATATACTACATGCCTACAATAATTTAAACATTATATATATATATATATATATATATATATATATATATATATATATATATATATACATATATATATACCTTTTATTTTAGCGTGTGTGTAAGTGTGTGAATGAACATGTATTTATATATATATATATATGTATAGTGTAAATATATATTTAAGAGTGTGTGTAAAGGATATATTATATATATATACATATATATATATATATATACACACAGCAAACAACATCACACATAGATTCAGTTTTAAAAAAGTAAATGCAATGGAAAATATTACAAAGTCCAAATACATATAATATTTATTTACATACTCACACTGAAATACATATAATAAATGCTTGCAATAATTTATATTGTTTAATATATATATATATATATATATATATATATATATATATATATATATATATATATATATATATATACTTTTATTTTAGAGTGTGTGAATAAATGTGTATTTGTGCTGTATTAAATTTTGCACATTATTCTCTTTCTCTCTCTCTCTCTCTCTCTCTCTCTCTCTCTCTCTATATATATCTATCTATATATTTACACACACATATATATATATATATATATATATATATATATATATATATATATAGTGTAAATATATATTTAATAGTTTGTGTAAATGAATAGTATATTTATTATATATTTATAGTTACCAACCTGCACATTTTTGCAGGATGCAGGTTGGTAACTATAAGGGGCAGCAATACCTGAAGTTGGGGGGGGGGGGGGTCTGCCTGGTTACTTGTATAGATGATGCTGTCCATCATAATGTTAAACTATATATATATATATATATATATATATATATATATATATATATATATATATTTGTTTTTTTTTTTTTTTTTTATATATATCTGCTGTCAAAAAAGTGGACTGCACATCCTGTGTTTTCGGGTGCTGGGAACAGGCAGGCTCGATCTGCCACTACTATTCTATATCAATAAGTCACCCACCGCACTCCCAAAAGTTCCTTGTTTAGTATTTGCTTGCTTTTTATGTAGCGAACATCTTCTGACTTCTGACATGTGCATGATGTTTACTACAAATAAAGAAATGAATATAAAGAAAGTAATGATAATAGTACATCATACTAATAAAAATATTAAGAAAAAAAAGTTTTGCGAGTGCAATGACTCGTTGGTATATGTATATGTAAAACAGAAAAACCTGAGAGGGGCTGTAGCACAAAAGAGAGCTTTATTTATTGCCCGCATGCATATATCACACTAGTGATACTTCAGGCATCCCTGCCCTTTCTGAAGCTTGAGGAAGGGCAGGGATGCCTGGAACATCACTGCTGTGATAAATGTATGTGTAAGTAATAAATATAGCTCTCTTTTGTACTGTAGCCCCTCTTGGTTTTTATTTGTGGTGGTTACAGGGATTTACCTGGCTGCTTCTGCATCGTTGATATTCACCCTTACACACCATATATATCATGAAAAATATAACATTTATTTACACCTTTGTGCACTCTTAAAGTATTACACAAATGCCAAAAAGAAAAAGTCTGCACTGATGCAGTCAGGAGAAACTGCTATAAGTAATTAGCACGAATCCTGCAGCCCACATTCGGGTGAGAGGAATATTTCCATCGGAATGTAATCAGCATAGAAAAGAAGAGACCTGGGTACTATCATGAGCCCTAAGAAAGGGAGTGTGTTAGGACTATACCTCCCTCTCTTCTCCATAACAGAGGGAGGTGTTTTGTAGTCCACGGAAATAGCAGGAAACAATGCTGGAAGGTATCAGCTCACAACATTTCTGTCTGGATGATCAGCTATTTTGTTTTATTTTTTATGCACTTGTCGAACAGCTATAAAAACACTTCAATGAGGGAGAAATTAAGATAAATTTATTGCAAGAGTTTACATGCACTTAAATAATTAAAGGAGAGCGCAGGAACCCATGACACCAACATCAGCCGAAACCACCTAGGAGTATAATATAGCTGTTCCAGGGTTATCTAATTTATTCTACCATCACAGACCTAGAAATGTACACTACGTGGTTGATATACTAAAATAGGCTGTTCGCTTTGAAAGGGAATTTTCCCTTAATGCGCTGAATAAAAAAAAATGGCAAATAAAATAAACAATATTTTTGTTTGCACATAATTAGATGATAGAAGTCAACAGAGCTTCACCTCTTTTACCAAGCTAAAGGAAAATTCCTTTGCAAAGTGAAAATTCCCCTCCAGAGTGAACAGCCTGTTTGCTTTTAGTAAATCAACCTCATACTCTGTTGTATAACATAAATGCAGTGTGAAATATCACTCAATCCTAATACATAGGATATTTATTAACACACACACATCCCTACCTCCTAAAGTATTTAACATTCAATATCTAATATTTTAGATGGTATCATAAGGCAATATGTCTATTTCTAGCTTGTAAGGTCTGATTATATGTGCAGTTCTCTAATTACATCTAGAGCTGCAATGGTTACAGTACAAAATTTGTTACTAGAGAAAAACATAATTCCTTTTCTCTTGGAACTTCCTTTGTTGGCTTAAAAAAAAAGCAAAGTGCAATGTGTAAAGTACAGAAACCCATAACACCAGTATATTTCCAATACACCTGGGAGCTCACTATAGCTTTCCTGTGATTATCCAATTTATTCTACCATCACAGACCCAAAATTCATACCAAGTGTAAGAACTTGAGGAAGGGCTAACCTTGCCTTGAAACACTGTGTATCTGTGGACCTGTGATGATAAAATAATCCTGCAAAGCCTGTGATGTGATTATAAGGGATTAGCACTTAATGGAACCTCTGAACTGCCACTGACTATCACCTTAACTGACTACATTGTTTGCCTAACCCATAGCAAACAATCAGTTACCCTTTACTGTTCTATTCTGTCTCCTCTAAACTAATAAGAGACTAATAAGTAGTAGTGCAGGAAACTTGCTAAGGCCTGGTTCACACCTATGCATTTTTTAGTGCATTTTCAGTTTTGCAGAAACACATTACAGTTCTTTTAACATGGTTTTCTATGGGTCACGTTTGCATCTGTGCATTTTATAGAAAGGGCCAGGGACTTTTTTCTGGTTTTTGGTTCCATAGACTTCAGTGGATCAAAATTGTATACTGAAAAACACAAAATGCACCTGGAATTTGCAAACTACAACATGCATAAGTGTGAACCAGGTCTAAGTGCAGCAACCCAAAGCAACCTGTCAGCAATCAATTCACTGAAAACAGAACAGTGTGTGATGTATTCTAATTGGTTTCTCTGGGTACTGCACTTCATGCATGAACTGTTAAGATCAGCCTTTATCAACCTCTTTACCCTGGAGGAACCCTTGAAATAATGTTAAAGCCCATTTTCAGGCAAAAAAAAGTTTTCTTACACATCAAAGAAATCCTGGACAGCTGCACTCCAAAAATATTTGCCTTTATTCAATAAAGTGTCATTCAAAATACAGGTCACAGCAAAGTGGAACAAAGTTTACGCTATTCGCACTACACAGAGTGCTTAGTCATAGCTATGACTAAGCACTCTGTGTAGTGCGAAACGCGTAAGCTTTGTTCCACTTTGCTGTGACCTGTATTTTGAATGACACTTTATTGAATAAAGGCAAATATTTTTGGAGTGCAGCTGTCCAGGATTTCTTTGATGTCTAACTGCTACAGCATTTCCAGCACCTGGACTTCTAGACTGAAGGAGATGCCTTTTACTTTGATCTGACCCACCTGGAGCGGTGATACTCTCTCTCTACTTGGATTTCTGAACTTTGAAAAAAAAGTTTTCTCCTGGAAGTGGGGAAAGGTTTATTGCGAATTTTTGTCTAGGGGATTGGAGAACTGAGATATACTTACCTGATTCTCCAATCATCCCTGCACAAGACTGGTCCGTGTGGCTCCTGCCCCCCGTGGTCCAGCAGTCTTGTGTGGTGGACTGTTTCTGACATTATCAAGCCCATAACCCGGCTCTGGACATGAGGAAATCAGGAACAATCCACCGCTGGATCGTGGGGGAGTGCTATTTGCCAGTGAAATGGACGATTGGGTGAGTAAAAGCTTTCTACTCTACTCCCTGGACAGAATGAGCAGTTAATCCGTGCAGTGGAGGCACAGCCGCACTGCATGGGAAAACTTTTTTTTTTTTTTTGCCCAGAAATGGGCTTTAAGGTCTCAGGGAATGTTTTATATTTACAGCTCATGGTAGCATGATTGGTAAGTTGTAGAAAGTTTTGAATAAAAGACTGAAGAATGTTGCATACCTAGATTACATCCTACATTGGTGCTCATTGTAGGTGGGAGACAAATTTGTCACTGCTCAAGGAATCCTTATCAACATATGGAGCAGTGTTTCCAAACTTCATTTCTTAAGTACCCCCAACAGGCCATGTTTGGGAATTTCCCTTAGATAAAATAGCTGTGATAAATACTAAGACATTGACATTGGGTTAAAGAACCTGTGCAAGGTGAAGGAAATCTCAAAAACGTGATCTGTTGGAGGTAGTTTAGGACTGAGGTTGGGAACCACAGCTCTGGAGGAACCCTAGAGTTCCAGGAAGTCCTGGTTGAGAAAGCCTGGCTTAAATGAATAACACTTTGTACACACTACTTTTTTTTTTTCCGTTCAACTCAGCAGGGCTGAACGCAAAAAGAACTGACAGCTCAGGAGGAGCAGCTGTACTAACCATGCAAAGTTAGTACAGTGATTTCCCCTGCTGTGCTATTGTGTTCTGACAGGGGGATGCCCCCCCCCCCCACCAGAACACTCCGGTCAGCTCAGTCATTGGCTGAGTGCGCTGATTGGGAGCCAATCGGCAGACCTTTTTGGGTCATACCCCTTCGATAGAAGTCGGCCAAATGGCCGGCACCTGTCAGACTGACTGCAGTACACACGGGCTTAATGTCGGCTGGTTTATATTGAATCGGTCGATGTCGCCCGACATTCCGCCCATGTGTACTAGGTCTAAGCCTGTAAATCTGATGCTAACAATGGGTTGTTGTATTCTGCCCTCCTCTTTGCATTACCCTAATAATTAGGACTCTTTTACCATTATATATTATCATAGGAGTGCGCATGGGGTGTGCCTGATGTGCCTGGGCACACCTTACTCACCCCCATCCCCCCCGTGTGGTGCAGATTCCCCCTGCTGATATTTCACAAAAGCCCCCCAATGGAGTTTCTAAAAAAATGTTTTAAATAATTAAAAAATAAAATAATAAAAATAAAAAACTAACAACGTCTATTGCACTACTGACACCAACCTCTGCTCTACTGACACCATCCACTTCCCTACTAACAGCGGCCATGTTTTCATACATTTGGGGTGCACACCTTAATGCAATAGGCTGCACACACCAGTGTATATCATCTTGATGTACTTTATATTTATTTTGATAGGGCAACACATAATGCATGCTATTCTGAGACACATCTTACACATCATTATCACCAAGCTTAACTCATTTAAAATAAATGTCATTATTCAAAGTGTGGTCACAGTTGAAATTGTATAGCTTCACTTTTTCAGTTCTTATGATTACATCTGGGGATCCCTGTTGGCTCTTGTAATAAAATTGCTGTAATGTTTGTGTTTGTCTGTCTTCATGCTCAGTGTGACATTGGAGAGAGGTGTGCCGTGAAGCAAGGTCCCAGAATTGGCAAGCTGTGTGACTGTTCCCGCGGATCGTCCTGCAACACTTTCCTGCTAAAGTGCATATGAAGAGAATACGTGTCATTTGCAGCCCTTGTGTTTACAGACCATATAGTACCAACCTTTGTAAAGAGATCAACAACTCCATTGCTTGCCTGTTTACACCGCTCCTGTTTACTTTAAAGCAAGCTCATATTCAGTCAGTTATAAAAAAAAAAGAGGTCTCCATGTTCACAGCACACCAGAGGCAAAATGATGATCGCCAACATTTAACTAGTTTCAAGACTAGCTTAGTTATTCTTATATCTCATCCTCTATGTCAAAGATTGTAGATTATTTCCTAGTCAATTTATTATTATTATTATTTATTACACTTACCTTGTTATTTTATCTTATATATATACTTTCATAAACATCTAAATTAAACTGTACAAGGAAAACTTTATTGCCTTAGTTATTGAGCCTACAATGTTAATATTGAGCTTGTTCATTGTTGTATCCCCAACATATAATTGCTCTTTTGCATATTGGTTATTTATTCAAGCTTATCTATGCAATGTTACATCTAAACTGAACAATGTGGGAACAGAAGTATGCTAGCCCCCCAAAACTGGACTGAGTCCTCCACTTGCATAAATCAGTAAGGAACATCAGCAGAAAGATTGTTGTACCTGTTTCCAGCTTTGCCAACCTGATGGAACTATTATAAAAAAGGAAATTACTTATTGCTTCAATTCAATGTAACATTACATAAGGAGGGCACTAAGAGGACTGAGATTAGACGGCAGAATGGGGGAGATATTATATATATAAGAATAGTAAGAATAATATATTTCATATTTACAAAGGGTTCTTCAAATAGTTTCCACACTTTTTTAACTCTATTCAAATATAAACAATTGCACTTACGCCCTTCTTCAGAAAGGGACAGAATATTAGTAATCTGTTCCTACCTGAAGAAGGGTGTAAGCTTTATAGCCTGAAACCATTGTGTGGAACGACATGTAACCTGTTTATTTTTCAATACATTTTTAAGTGCAGCAATCCCTGGATTTATTTGTGTATATGGCCCTTGGGAAGGCCTGATTGCATGCACTAGGAAGAGTACCTCTTGTGCCGTCTACCTCGCCTGTGAATATATATATATATATATACATATATATATATATATATATATATATATATGTTGTACTCATAAGTTTACATACCCTGGAAGAATTTATTTTGAAGCCATTTATTATCAGTCAACTGTGTTTACTCTTTTTAAATCATAATCACAGCAGAAACTACCCAAAGGACCCTAATCAAAAGTTTACATACCCCAGTTCTTATTACCGTGTATTGCCCCCTTTAACATCAATGACAGCTTGAAGTCTTTTGTGGTATTTGTGGGTGAGGCTCTTTATCTTCTCAGATGGTAAAGCTGCCCATTCCTCTTGGCAAAAAGCCTCCATTTCCTGTAAACTCTTAGGCTGTCTTGCATGAACTGCACGTTTGAGATCTCCCCAGAGTGGCTCAATGATATTGAGGTCAGGAGACTGAGATGGCTACTCCAGAACCTTCACTGTATTCAGCTGTAGTCAATGACAGGTTGACTTGGCCTTGTGTTTTGGATCATAGTCATGTTGGAATGTCCAAGTACGTCCCTTGGCGCAGCTTCCTAGCTGATGAATGCAAATGTTCCTCCGGTAATTTTAGATAACATACTGCATTCATCTTGCCATCAATTTTGACCAAATTTTCTGTTCCTTTGTAGCTCACACATCCCCAAAACATCAGCGATCCACCTCCGTGTTTCACAGTAGGAATGGCGTACCTTTCATCATAGGCCTTGTTGTTTCCTCTCCAAATGTAGTGTTTATGGTTGTGGCCAAAAAGCTAAATTTTGGTCCCATCATTCAAAATGACTTTGTGCCAGAAGGTTTGAGGCTTGTCTCTGTGCTGTCTGGCGTATTGTAAGCGGGGTACTTTGTGGCATTTGCGCAGTAATGGCTTTCTTCTGGCAACTCGACCATGCAGCCCATCTTTCTTCAAGTGCCTCCTTATTGTGCATCCCATATTTGTGGGTTTTTCTTTGCATCCCGAATAATTTTGCTGGTAGTTGTGGCTGAAATTTTAGTTGGTCTACCTGACCATGGTTTGGTTTCAAAAGAACCCCTCATTTTCCACTTCTTGTTTAGAGTTTGAACACTGCTGATTGGCATTCTCAATTCATTGGATTTTTTTTATATCCTTTTCCTGTTTTATACAGTTCAACTGATTCTTTGACAATTCAACAGATTCTTTGACAATTCCTTTGCTTTCCCCGTGACTCAGAATCCAGGAACGTTATGCAGCACTGGATGAAAGATGCAAGGGTCTGTCAGGAGTCCATTGACCTTTTATACACGCACACTAATTACAAGCAAACAGATCACAGGGAGGATGGTTACCTTTAATAGCCATTTAAACCCCTTTGTGTCAACTTGTGTATGTTATCAGGCCAAAATCACCAGGGTATGTAAACTTTTGATCAGGGTCATTTGGGTAGTTTCTGTTGTGATTATGATTTAAAAAGAGTAAACACAGTTGATTGATAATAAATGGCTTTCGCCAAACACTAACCATGAGTGAAAGAAATGTTTTTGTGTTATCATTCATATTCTCTGAAAAATGGCCAAGAAATCATAAATTCTGCCAGGGTATGTAAGCTTATGAGCACAGTTGTATATACTTTATATAAGAAATATATTAATATGATAGCACAAAGTACAGTAGCCTATACTAACTGATAAGATTTCACTTTGCATATCATAAAAGTGACAGCATATTGGTTTCTATGGGTTATTATACAGTTATTTCACCATATTTAATAATGCTGAGAGATAAAGATGCCAATGGAAGATTCAACCCAATGGCATCTGCATATACCTCAAACAGCAGTTCTGGGTTGAATAAATCATTTAACTTTGAATTGAATCAACTCCATGGGCTACACCAGGGTTCTCCAAACTTTCTAAACAAAGGGCCAGTTTACTGTTCTTCAAATCTTTAGGGGGACTGGACTGTGGGCAGTGGGACTAGAAAATGTCATAGTGCCAATGGAGATAAACAGTGTCCCCTCTTTGCTATCAGAGGGAGGAATAGTGCCCCATTATTGGTATGCAAGGGAGGAATAGCGCCCCATTATTGGTATTGATGGGAAGAATAGTGTGCCATTATTGGTATCAGTGGGAGGAATAGTGCCCCATGATTGGTGTCAGTGGAAGGACTAGTGCCTCATCATTGATTTCAGTGGAAGGAATAGTGTCCCATTATTGGTATCAGTAGGAGTAATAGTGTCCCATTATTGGTATCAGTGGGAGGAATAGTGTCCCATTATTGGTATCAATGGGAGGAATAGTTCCCCCATCATTGGTTTCAGTGAGAGGAATAGTGTCCCAACACTGGTGTCAGTGAGAGGAATAGTGTCCCATCACTGGTGTCAGTGAGAGGAATAGTGTCCCATTATTGGTATCAGTGGGAGGAATAGTGTTCCATTATTAGTATCAGTGGGAGGAATAGTGCCCCATCATTGGTTTCAGTGAGAGGAATAGTGTCCCATCATTGGTGTCAGTGAAAGAAATAGTGCCTGTTGCTGACAGTGGGAAGAATAATACCAAAAGGGCAGGATAACAGCAAGGCAAGGGCCGCAGTTTGAAGACCACTGGGCTACACTGAAGGAAATTCATATTTAGTAGGATTATAAAGGCTTCTCTAGACCAAAACAGTTGCTCAGAAACATTTCCTGTAATAAGCACAGATCAGCTCATTTGCTTATAGTGCGCTCCAGCTCAACACATGGGTTTTCTCTTCAAACACCCAATTATGCCAAAAGAATTTCTGTTTACCGTTCTGCTTCACTTGAATTTGACTTTGAATTATAGACAGGTATGTAGATCTGGTCTCGACTGCATTCTCCTTAATAATATACTGTATATACTTTGCAGGTTTTAGACCTTAGAGAAAATGCATTTATGATTTGCCCAGAAAGATATATAAAAAGAGAAAACGTAATTTGCTTTAGAGACAAATGTCTTCCATAGTACACTTCAGGGAACCAGGGGTATATATAGAAAAATATGTTCTGAAAATAAGCTATTACATACTTTATCCACAAAATAGGGCATTTTTTTTTTTTTTTACAAAACCTTTTCAGGGACACATCCATATCCATTATAAATTCATTTGTAAAGGGTTTTAAAAGCATAGTTTGCTCTCTAGAAGCTAGGTCTATGTTATTTAAATCACAAACTATAACAAGATCTTTTATGAAGAAAAACCCAAAAGTAAGGGATTGTTGACATGGTCAGGGGTATTAAAAGCAGGCGATTGAGCCTCGGTATTATTGCCCCCCAACCACTCACCTCAAGAAGAGCAGGCAGCTGTTATGGGCTGTACACAAATGAAGCCGCATGTTGCATTTCCACCGCCTAATGTGACCCATTTAAATATACAGTATGTGGCAATGCTGCAAACGGCCTACAAGTGGTTGTGACGTGGTGGTTCTACTTTTTTAGGATTATCACCTCCTCAATACCTGTCAAACACTCCCTGAATAGAGATCCAAAGCAGATCCCTTATAGATAGGCAGCAAGGGCTGCTGCATGTAAGAATAAGCCCTAAAAATGATATTGGTTCTGCATCTAAAAGTGTGTTATAGACATAGACACCACAGTATGGTTGTTTTTGCTTAGCATGGAAATATTTCCAGTAAAAAGATTGGGAAGGACAATTAAATAGTGGAAGGGAACTCTCCATGCCATTTTTGGGATATACAGAACTTACATTCAACACTCATACACTGTATACTGTATATATGGTGAATAGTAAACACAGTAAGGACCAAAGGCAAAATATTATTCAAGTTTACTATTTACCACGTGACCAATATACTTTATACTAATATACTTTTTTATATTATATATTACAGGTATTTATATAGCATCAACAATTATTGATATAAAACATTACATTTTTACATCAGTCCTTGTCCTCAAGGAGCAATCTAAGGTTACTATCTTACATACACATACTAAGGCCAATCTAGAGAGCATTGATATACCAGGACATCTTTGGAGTGTGAGAGAAAACTGGAGTACCTGGAGGAAACACACACACAAGCATAGGGAGAATATGCAAACTCCATGTAGACAGTGTCCTGATCAGGATTTAAACCAGTGGCCCCCGTGCCGCAAGGCAGAAATGCCAACCACTAGGCCAATATGTAGAACTGAGCAGCCTTAAAGATATGTGAAGGCAATGTAATAATAGTGGCCTGGTGGCTTGGTATCTGTGTTACCTATAGAAGACTTAGTAATACCAGACTAAATCTACTATATCTAGTGGAGTTCCATGCCTGTTTTTATTTTTTTACAATATGGAAATCTGCAAATGTGGTCCCGATTCTCCAAATGATTGATGGGCTATGTCTATGGTAAATCTTGCATGAAAAAAGTCAGTCAACCTGTATACTACTGTGTGTAATAGTAAGTAAAACGTATAACAACAAATCTTTGTGAATGGTTCCACAGTCTTCCGGGACCTGTGATGTGTCCCGGAAGGCTTTTGAGAAAGGGGGAGGGGACTTCCGCTTAGATCGCTGTGGGGATCTGGCCAGAAGTGGGAGTGGGTACCTGTCAAAACCAGGCACCCATTCCCCACAAAAAAGTGCCAAATGTGGAAGCAGGGGGGGGGGGGGTGAAAATAAGTGAAACTTCCCCTTTTGGGTGAAATTCCACTTTAAGGAATGAGGTAAAGCTCTGCTGACTTCCAATATTTAAAGTGTAACTCCACTTTCGTGGGGAAAAAAATAGCAAATAAAGGAAAAATGATATAGCACATATAATTGCGACACTAATCATATTGTAATTGAATATTATTAAAAATGACCTTTCCTTTTCAATTTGCAGCCACTGTAATTTTCTAAGAATGCAATGAAATATGGCTACCTGGAGTTGTTCTGTACACAGTGGGATTGATTTACTAAAGGCCAATAGAGTGTGCACCTTGGAAAGTGCAATTGCACTCTGCAAGTGCAGTTGCTCCAGAGCTTAGTAAATGAGGTAAAGCATCACTTTGCAAAGAATACCCAATCACATGCAAGGAAAATAAAAAAAACAGCATTTTTGCTTGCACGTGATTGGTTGATCAAAGTCAGCAGAGCTTCTGCTCATTTACTAAACTCTGGAGCAACTGCTCTTGCCGTGTGCAACTGCACTTTCCAAAGTGCACAGTCTTTTTGCCTTTAGTAAATCAACCCCAGTGCGTGTATAGACCACTCCCCAGAAACATTATTTCTTGCTTGTGTGATTGGCTCACCGATTTCCCCAGAAGTCTGCCTAAGATACAAGTCAGATTTCAGACATCCCCTACAACAAAAGTCATTTTTGGTGAGATACTCCCAATAGGAACACGTCTAAAGGGATGCAGGCCCAGCAGATTTCCTCATTTGTGCCCTGCAGCTGCACACCTGCCAGTTAATTATGAAACCACTCCCATTAGACCCACTCAGTACAGAGGCACAGACAAACACACATGGATTGCTTCAGAATAACAAAAGGTAGGAATCTGCAGCAAAGGTTGTTATTTATAATCCTTGTAATGTACATAGATCACCCAGAGGGGAATGTTGTTTTTCTCAACAAAAGTGGAGTTACGCTTTAATCAAATATGTAAGCAAAGATGCTGTTTTTTTGTTTTTTGTTTTTTTTTCCTTGCATGTAATTGGGTATTCTTTGCACAGTGAAATTTCACCACATTTACTAAGCTCTGGGGAAAATTCCTGCACACAGTGCAATTTGTCTTGCAAAGTGAGTTCCAGGGCCGGGACAAGGGGTGGGCAAGGGGCCGGCTGCCCTGGGCACTGTAGTATCATGTGAGGTGGGAGGGCAGGGGGGATTGAGAGGGGGGGGGGATTTGTGCTAGAAGGAGGAATTTGGGGGGCAGCAAGGGAAAAGAATTGTTCTAGGAGGGGAAATTTGAGGGGGGGTTTAGGAGTGGTTATTAAGGGGGATTTGTGTTACGAGGTGGCTGGGAGGAAAGGATTTGTGCTAGGAGGGGGGGCTTGGGGGGTTTGTGCTAGGAGAGATGATGTGGTGGAGGGGAGAGGGGATTTGTGCTAGTAGGAATGATTGGGGGGTGTTTGTGCTAGAAGGACAGATGGGGGTGATATTTGTGCTAGGAGGGGGATTTGGATTGGGGGAATTGAGTACTCGGAGGAGAAATTTGAGGGGTGGAGGATTTGTGCTAGAATGGGTGATTTTTTTGGGTGGGGGTGGCATTTGTCCTGGGGGGATTTGGGGGCTGGAGAGGGCAAAGATTTGTGCTGGGAGGGGAGATTTCAGCAGGGGGAAGGGAGGGGGAAAGGGAGGGGGGAGTAGGGAGTAATAATGCAGATTAGGGCCCAATTGGGGTGGGGGGGGATTTTTGCTGATGCATAATGCTCATGCAGTACATATTGAGGGGGGCACAGTTTGGCATGTTCATCCTGGGCTCTTGGTGATCTTGTCCCGGCACTGGTGAAGTCTATTTGCCTTTAGTAAATTAACCCCACTGAGTCTAAAGTCTTACAAGACCTCAAAGGCAGTGTGAGCAAGACAAGCCAAAAATAATCTTTTGTTATGATATAATGTCTGGTAGCTTTGCTAAATAGCTTTTTATAGTATTTTAAATTAAACTGGAAGATTTAAAGATAATGTTCTATGTTTAAAGTGATCACAATGCAAAGTTTTGTGGAAATGGAAAATGTAATAAATACAGTATCTCACAAAAGTGAGTAAACCTCTCACATTTTCACATCTCACAAGTTGTGAGTGTACAGCTTGTATAACAATGTAAATTTGCTGTCCCCTCTAAATAACTCAACACACAGCCATTAATATCTAAACCACTGGTAACAAAAGTGAGTACACCCCTAATTGAAAATGTCTAAATTGGGCCCAAAGTGTCAATATTTTGTGTGGCCACCATTATCTTCCACCATGGAGTTCCCCAGAGCTTCACAGGTTGCCACTGAAATCCTCTTCCACTCCTCGATGATGACATCACGGAGCTGGTGGATGTTAGAGACCTTGCGCTCCTCCACCTTCCGTTTGAGGATGTCCCACAGATGCTCAAATAGGGTTTAGGTCTGGAGACATGCTTGGCCAATCCACCACCTTTACCCTCAGCTTCTTTAGCAAGGCAGTGGTCGTCTTGGAGGTGTGTTTGGGGTCGTTATCACGTTGGAGTATTGCCCTGTGGCCCAGTCTTCGAAGGGAGGGGATCATGCTCTGCTTCAGTATGTCACAGTACATGTTGGCATTCATGGTTCCCTCAATGAACTGTAGCTCCCCAGTGTCGGCAGCACTCATGCAGCCCCAGGCCATGACACTCCCACCACCATGCTTGACTGTAGGCAAGATACACTTGTTTTTGTACTCCTCACCTGGTTGCCGCCACACATGCTTGACACCATCTGAACCAAATAAGCTTATCTTGGTCTCATTGGACCACAGGACATGGTTCCAGTCATCCATGTCCTTAGCCTGCTTGTCTTCAGTAAACTGTTTGCAGGCTTTCTTGTACATCATCTTCAGAACAGGCTTCCTTCTGGGACAACAGCCATGCAGACCAATTTAATGCAGTGTTCGGCGTATGGTCTGAGCACTGACAGTCTGACCCCCCACCCCTTGAACCGCTGCAGCACTGCTGGCAGCACTCATATGTCTATTTCCCAAAGACAACCTCTAGATATGACGCTGCGCATGTGCACTCAACCTCTTTGGTCGACCATGGCGAGGCCTGTCTTGAGTGGTAGCTGTCCTGTTAAACCGCTGGCCACCATGCTGCAGGGGTCTTTTTCAGGGTCTTGGAAATCTTGATATTGCCTAAGCCATCTTTATGTAGAGCAACAATTCTTTTTTTCAGATTCTCAGAGAGTTCTTTGCCATGAGGTGCCATGTTGAACTTCCAGTGACCAGTATGAGAGAGTGAGAGTGAAAAACACCAAATTTAACACACCTGCTCCCCATTCACACATGAGACCCTGTAACACTAACAAGTCACATAACAACGGGGGAGGGAAAATGGCTAATTGGGCCAAATTTGGAAATTTTCACTTAGGGGTGTACTTTACATTGTAGCAAAGTGTAATTTCTTCAGTTTTGTCACATGAAAAGATATGAAAAGATATAATAAAATATTTACAAAAAATGTGAGGGGTGTACTCACTTTTGTGAGATACCGTACATTGAACTGTAGGCACCTCCAGCTGCTTGCCCGCCAAGTCTGTTTCTCTCTATAGTACCCCACAAGCCCTGATAATTATATCATGAGAAGGAACCAGGTCATATGGTTGGCAGCTTCCTGTCTACTGTAGCTCACTATTGGCCCATCGCTATAATAATAAGTGACCTCAATAATCAAAGTGAGCCGTAGAAGAGGAGAGGGGTAAGCAGAAGTGGCAATCAGGTTCTCCTGGTCACTCTGGAAAAACTGAGAATGGCCATAACATTATGACCACTGATAAGTAAACTGTATAATAAAGTGAATAACATTGATTATTACAATGACATCTGAAAGTAGGTGAGATGTATTAGGCAGCAAGTGAACATGTTGTCCATGATGTTGATGTGTTGAAAGCAGAAAAAATGGGCAAACATAAGGTTTTGAGAGACTTTGACAAGGGCTTGTAATGGCTAGAGGACTGGGTCAAAGGAACCCCAATAGTGCAGTGCATGTGGGTGACAGGGTCATGGGCGGCCACAGCTCTTTAATGCACATGGGGAGTGAAGGATGGCCCATATAGTTCAATCCAAAAGAAGATCTAATGTAGTTTAAAGTGCTGAAAAAGTTAATGCTGGTTTCCGATAGAAAGGTGTCAGAACCAGGGGCGTACCTAGAGTATTTGGCACCCGGGTTGGATCCTATATCTGGCACTCCCCAACTTTAAAATGTAAAAACACCCCACTGTGCCCCCTTTATACCTCTGCACCCCCCAATATCTCTTTGTCACTACTGTGTACCCCCTCTCCACAACCCCCCAGCTGACTGCGCTCTAGGCCGGTGCCTACCTCACCCCCACAGCTCCGAACCCCTGTACATTACACAGCCCCTCCAGCTATGGACCCCTGTACATTACACAGCCCCCCCAGCTATGGACCCCTGTACATTACACAGCCCCCCCCCCACCCCAGCTATGGTCCCCTGCACATTACATGGCCCACCCGCAGCTCTGGACCCCTGTACATTACACAGCCTCCCACCCCAGCTTTGGACCCCTGCACATTACACAGCCCCCACCCCAGCTATGGACCCCTCCTGCACATTACACGCCCCCCCCCCCCCAGCTCTGGACCCCTGTACATTACACATTGCCCCTTCTTACCTTACTGGGGCATGCATGCAGAGCTGGAGACACAGCAGTGCTGAACAGAGGGCAGGAACTGCTTAATTTTTCATATTAACAATGCTAATGATTGGTTGCTAGGACCAACTAGCAACCAATCACCTGCTGGTTAACATGAAAAGTTACATCCAGCAGTTGCCATACTCTCTCCAGCTCTGCTCACTGTCTCTCTCCCCTGCTGTGCGGCACAAAGTGAATCCGGTGGCTGGCCCTGGGTGTCAGTCACCCGGGTAAGGTCCGCACATGGGCACCCCCGCACCCTGTCACAGATGATCTCTCCCTGCCCTGACTGTCACAGCCCCGCTGCTGCTGCCTGTGCCCGGTGGCTCGCTGTCACGGCTTCACTCACGGGGGGCGTCAGGCTGACACCCCCCCAATGCATGGCACCGGGGTGGAACACCCTCCCGCCGGTAGGCCACTGGTCAGAACACACAGTGCATTACAGTTTGTTGTGTATGGGGCTGCTGACCTGGGTCAAAAGCAATCAAGCATCTGTGGTATGTGCTGGGAAAAAAATTTGATCCACGGAGACCCCACCTCACAATTTACAGCAATTTAAGGATCTGCTACTGATGTCTTGGTGCCAGATACCACAGCATACTTTCAGAGATCTGGTGGAGTCCATGCCTTGACAGGTTATGGTGGGTGGTCATATAGCTGATCGTTGTAAGTGTCAGCCGTATCATGTATGTGCCACTTTCATATGGTAAAGAGAGAAGGTTTGTGGCCTTACCTTGTGCTGAGTCTAGGTTTCGAAATAAATACCAAAAATTCTGTATTACATTTGTTTTATTAATAACCAAACATATATTTCCCATAAGATTACAGATCTATATATGGAGAGTGACAAGATAGTTAGGAAAAGACCACATTGATATAACAGGATCAGAAGGAAACTTTTACCTGGCTCCTTGTTCTTTAAGGCTGGTATAGATATAAGTCAACTGTATAGTTTATAACCTATGTGGAGTTTACCCAGCAGTTAAGCCCTGCACACATGGGTAGAATGTCGGGAGACATTTGCCAGTTAAAAAAAAAAAATGGCCAAAATTCTGCCCGTGTGTATGTCGATCTGTCCGACAGAAGCCGGCTGTTGATGTGCATGCTGGAAAACCAGCATCCGACCGAATCCCAATCAGCACACTCAGCCAATGGCAAAGAGCTCTGATCAGAGTGTTCTGGCTGCCCCCCTGTCAGAACACAATAGCTCAGTGGGGGAAGATCGCTGAACTAACCTTGCATGGTTATTACAGTGTCTCTGACCGGAGCTGACAGGTTTTTTGCGTTCAACCAAAAAAATGAATAGTATGTACACAGCTTTATGATCAATAAAGTGTACCTTTTGCAAAAATATCTCATTGTCAGGAATGATTGGAAGCCTTTGTTCATGACTACCCTCAGGAGCCCTAGAATGAAAGTGTTTGAAAAAGTATGCACTAGTTAGACAGTAGAATTCAATATTATATTTTCTGTAGATTGTTTTACAGCAATACCAACAATTATTATACTGCGGAGAGACCGTTCGAAAGAGCAGGTTATTCCCTATAGAGTTTGCCTGCATCTAATTAGCACATTTTAATGAGATTTCAGACAGGTCCACAAACAATACCCGGTCAGTGTAATACATTCTTGTCTTTAAAAACATTTATTATTACATTTAAGTCCTATATATCTTGTATTGCAGGTTTGTGCAATGATGAAATAGATTGGTTAAAAATACATCTGTTGCTTTGCTGAGATACTAAACGAATCAGAGGAAACCTGTGTAGCACCCTCCTAGATAGGTGCTAGGCTAAAGCCTAGTAAACACAATGAGATTATCGGACAAATGATTGTACAATGAGATTATCAGACAAATGGATTGTATGATATGGAGCTAGTATTTATATTGAAAACCAATAGGTTACTAAAGTACAAAAATTCTTGTATGACAGAACAAAAATTTGGAAACGATGTATTTTCGGACGAAAACTGTACTAATTAAACGAAAATCTGACGATCTGGTATCGTACGAGAAACATTTTCGTGTTTGTCCCTTCAGCTAATATTGGACGATCGCTTTGCAAGCGGTATTTTGTGTTTTTATTTGAGTTTTGACAAAAAGGTTATACACGACAGTGTAACAAAAACACGGTAGTGAGTACAAAACAAAGAATACAAAATTCAACACAATAAAAGCCCCCCCCCCTCAAAAAAAACAATCCAGAACATTTACCCCATCAAACATGCACAATTAAAAACCTCCACCAGGAGGAAAGCATACTGTATGTAAGAACTAGTGAGATATCAACACCCCCCGCACATCATAACTAGCAGGTCATAGAAAAATTTCCAGAGTTTCCCCATCCACCCCCACCAGGAACATATAAATCAATATCAAAACAAAATTCCAACATTTAGTTGGAAACGACAATAGGAATGAAATATATTGTCAACAAACTCTCCTTAAAAAGTGTATTTCATACAGTCATTGGACAGTGACAGAAAATGAACAATAAGAGCACAGGAACTCAATCCAAGATTGTGTCTGTAGATGCTATCCAACCATCCCATACCTTCTCAAACTTGGTAAAGGCCCCTCTACTCAGATAGGTGGCCTTGTGGAGGGGTACTGCTTTATTCACCAAAAAATTCCATGCCGCAAATGTTGGCACAGAAGACTTTTTCCAGGACAAAATGATCAAATTCCTAGCATAAAATAATAAGGAGAGTGTGTATAACTTTTGTGGTGGCCAAGGGCTCAACTAAGTTCAATAAACTAACTTCCACCGAGAGGGTGACAGAGATGGAAGTGACTGATGCAATACATCCTGCCAAAAGGGTTTAATAGAACGACACTCCCAAAAAATGTGCATAAAGTTTGCAACAGGCATAGAGCATCTCCAACATACAAAGGATTGGCCCCTATATATCTTAGCCAGCCTAGCTGGAGTAAAGTAAACTCTATGCAAAAACGTATAAAGCATCAATCAGTCCCTAGTGGTGACTAGTTTCGTAATTGGGGCTTCCAAAACATCATCCCAATCATCACAGTCTAACCTGTGGGCAGCAGCGTTCCAGGCCAGTTTACATGGTCTCATTAGTTGAACCGTTTCTGGAAAGAGGTCTTTATATATAGTGGATAATGGTTTGGTTAACTCGTCATTTCGGGTCAGCAATTTCAGATCACTGGCTTCAAGGACCTAATCCAAATTGGGACAAAAAGGCATGTCTCGGTTGAATATACCTGAGGAAAAGTGTTAGGTAGATTGTAGAGCCGTTTAAGTTCATCAAAAGAACATCAAGGAACCGTGAGATACTATATGGACTATGTAACGTCTTAATGCCATATTTAGTCCATATACCACTGGGTCAAGAAAAAGTTCAGTCATAAAAGTGTGAAAGATTTGGGTTTCTCCACAACGGGACATGGGGAGACAGCTGACCAGGGCTAGGCAGAGTAGGCCCGTGTGCCACCTGCCAGGCTTTAATAGTTGAGCCCACAGAGGTAGTAGTGGCCCACCTGGTGATCCTTTCCTGCTCATCAGTCCAGCCTACAGCCAGCCCCTTCTGGCTATTTAAACTGCTTGGATCATTCATTCCATGTCTTCGCCTTGGTCAAACATATCTGGAGACTCTCTGCTGTGTTCCTGTTGAAGGGGCTGACATCCCTTCTGGTTCCTGATCCTGTCTGCTGCCTCTTACTACGCTGATCTCTGGCTTCCTGATTTACTGGCTTGTTCTGACTACCTGCTTTGGCTACCTAACCCTGGCTATGTTTTGACTACGATTACTATTTGTACCATTTTTACCATTTTATTAAAAAGTGTGATTTTTACTGCATTTTCTGTCTCTGTCTGATTCATGGTTCTTGACAAATACATGACTCATATAGGTCCAATCTGTGGAGTCAAATGCCTTCTTCAGGTCAAGAAACATCAGGGCTCCCCCAGAGGAAACCTCAGGACCAAGCTGGGTGTGCATATACACTCTACGAATGTGGCTTTCTTAGGCATGAAACCAGTCTGGTCCGAGGAGATCAAATAGTGTAGCACCTTGGTGAGCCTAGTAGAGATCATTTTGGTGAGTATTTTAAGGTCCATGTTGAGCAATGCAATTGGGTGATATGAGGAGCAAAACAGGAGGTCCAAATCTGGCTTAGATAATAACACCACATGAGCTTCATAAAAGGATAATGACAGGGTCCCAGTCTCTAAACACTCCCAATACAGCTTTAGCAGCCTAGGTGTAACAAGGTATGAGTCATTTTTATACCATTCTGCAGGGATCTCATTCGGACCCGTGGAGTTGACATTCGGAAAATAGCTGATGGCAGCAGCCAACTCTTTTTCGGTGAATGGGTCATCAAGCTGTGCTACAACCGAGTCAGGCAGTACTGGAATCCAAAGAGTATCCAGCAGATCAGTAAGGACCTCTGGCTCATATTGGGGGAATAGGAGAATATAGCTGGGAATAGTAGTGAACAAACACCTGCATAATTTCCTCCCTGTCCCTTACCAAGGTGCCACCTAAGGAGTAAATACAGGGAACCATTGTATTAGTCTTGTGCCGCGTAACACGAATGGACTTTACGGTAGACTTTGCTCGGCGGACTTTTCGACAGACTTTACGACGGACTTTCTGAATGAACGGACTTGCCTACACACAATCCACCAAAGTCCGTCGAATTCTTACATGATGACGTACGACC
This sequence comes from Aquarana catesbeiana, assembly GCF_042186555.1. Lineage (NCBI taxonomy): Eukaryota > Metazoa > Chordata > Amphibia > Anura > Ranidae > Aquarana > Aquarana catesbeiana. The sequence continues at coordinate 54,729,335 of NC_133326.1, read as the reverse complement.
GGACTAAAACAAGGAAGTTCATAGCCAGTAGCCAATAGCTGCCCTAGCGTGGCTTTTTGTCCGTCGAACTAGCATACAGACGAGCGGACTTTTCGACCAGACTCGATTTTGACAGATTGATTTAAAACATGTTTCAAATCTAAGTCCGTCCAACTTTTGAGAAAACAAAGTCCGCTGGAGCCCACACACATCGAATTGTCCGACGAAATCCCGTCCGCCGGGCAAAGTCTGCCGTAAAGTCCGCTCGTGTGTACGCGGCATTGGAAGCTGCAGTAAGAAGGGCCAATAATTTCCCATTCTTGTCTCCCTTTTCAAACAGATCTTCTGCCTGATTTTTGAAAGTACATTGGGTGAGGTTCTGATAAAGCATTAGTATTGCCTATCTAGCATGATATAGCATGAGTTTGGGCACATTTCTGTTCCCTGTCCTATAATTCCTTAGTGGTCAAATTAGGTGAAACCCTGGTAGCTTTTATATTTTATACATAAGCCCCCCCCCGTGTGGATGCCTTAAAGGTGTCCCACACCACAAGCAGAGCGGCAGTGCCATCATTGAGCTCCCAGAACTCTTTCAAATGCGGGGAAACTGATTCCATCGAGGGCTCCACCACCCAGCCTGGGTGCAACCGCCAAACACCAGGATTCCTACCCGGCAAAAGGGACAGCACAACCTGTAAGGAAGTGTGGTCAGAGATCCCACCAGCCAAATAATATACATAAGCCCCCCGTGTGGATGCCTTAAAGTTGTCCCACGCCACAAGCAGAGTGGCAGTGCCATCATTGAGCTCCCAGAACTCTTTCAAATGCGGGGAAACTGAGGATTCCATTGAGGGCTCCACCACCCAGCCTGGGTGCAACCGCCAAACACCAGGATTCCTACCCGGCAAAAGGGACAGCACAACCTGTAAGAAAGTGTGGTCAGAGATCCCACCAGCCAAATATGCAACATCAGAGATTAAGGGCAATAGGGCCGAGTTGGCGAAAGCTAGGTCAATGCGAGATGAGGAGGCCACTACATAAGGGAGATAGGAGTAGCCTCGCACCATGGGGTGTTTCCAACGCCACAACTCCTCCAATGCCGCTGAGTCTGCCCAATGCTGAAGATCTAGGTCCTGCACTTGGGCCAGGTTTTAGGTGTCTAAAGTATAGTCTTAAATATTATTGAAGTCACCGGCCACAAGTAACTTTAGAGGCCCAAAGGTGGCAACTTTTTCCAGGACTGCATACAGGAACGCATTTTGCAAGGGGGGTGGGACATACATATTCACCACTGTCAACAGCTGTCGATGTCTAGAATGAAAATGGCATACTATCCCTGGGGATCTGTGATCACATGTTCAATCGTACAAACTAGCTTTTTATGCATTAAAAAATGGCTACACTCCTGGCTTATGAGGAATGGGTGGTGTGTATAGATGTCCGGATCCAGTTCCTGTTTAGTGCTCTATTGCCAATCAAATGAGTCTCCTGGAGGAGAACTATGTGGGGACTCTGATTTTTGAGATATTTCAATACCATGGACCATTTAGATTTCGAATTTAGCACCGTGACATTCCAGGAAACAATTTTAAGATTACTCATATAGTAATAATACATATATAATACTCCCCGAGACAGGATAATGCATATAGAATAAAAAAGGAAGTGATGGTGGAGAAGAAGGGGGAACGGGAAACCCAGATACAGAGAACGGTATCCCACCAGACATAGAATAACTTAGTACTATAGTACACATTGTTCAAGGCAAATGCTTAGCTGGGAAACAGACCAGGCTAGGACAACCCCAGTAAATGTCCAGAAGGCAAGGAAAAAATCACAAAAAAGAAAAAAAAATTGAAAAAAAATCTGAGAATAAAATGTAACAACAAAAACATGAAAATCTATAGCCCCATTACCCTGTTTGCTCCGGCTAAAACCACAAAATGGGAAAAATTCTGAAGAAACTTCAGTCCCAAACCTAGTGAAATCAAAAGCAGACTGTTCCAGCGAATTGTTCACTCAAATAGAAACCAGGGAGACATGCAGGTTAACAACAGTACTCAGTATAGCATCACATCTTCCCGCTTCGACCAGATAACAACCTCAGTTGTTCCCAAACAGTTAACAGATACATATTAAAAAAGGGAGGAAGATTAATGGGTGAAGGAAAAAAAACCTTTCAGCAAGCTTCAAATGAAACAATTTAGGACTCATTCCAGGGACAGGGTAAGGCAGCGCACCTTCAGCCGAGGGTAAGGACCAAGCAGGCCAGACAACCCAGCCTCAGCTCAAGCAATGGAATCCAACCAGTCAGTCGTTTCAGTAGGCGACCTAAAGAACTTTGCAGAGTCATTATGGATGACTTTAAGGTGGCTAGGATAGAGCATACTATAAACCAGACCTTTCTCCCGCAGGCGTCTGCGAACATCTGTGAAAGAGCGTAGTTTCTTCTGTATGGGTGGATAACCGCATTCTCATATCACAGCACTTGGCAGCTCTTGCTGCTTGCGGGACTCTGTCAGGATCATATCCCTAGCCATGTAATTGAGCATGTGGAACAGAAAGAACCGTGGTCCAAGTCCAGCAGGCCGGGGACCAGTGGGGACCCTGTGAGCTTGTTTAACCATACACACTGGAGAGAGTTGTTGCAAGCCCAGCAGTTGTTTGAAGAAGTTTTCAGAGGTATGCCTGTGCAGCCTTACAGTTATAGTTAGGATTAGGGATTAGACTGTTTAAACTGGACTGTAATGTTGAAAACTCTTCAGTAAAGTTGCATCAACTATTGTAAGCCTGGTCTGAAGTTATTAAAGGGGTGCATGTTGGTTCTGGAGTATCTAAACAACCAGGGTCTGTAAAGCACAAAGGGGTATGAAGTAACGCCACTACAAAAGATTTAACTTGGCAAGACAAAGAAGTGGAGTGTAGTTGCTAAGAGTACCAAACCAAGTTCAAGGCACAAAGTAAGCAATTGTTAGGCGTGGTACCTGGTAAGGTGACAGGTCCTCTGGTAGTGAGGAGGTTGAAGTTCTGATTCCTTCCCTAGTGGTCCGTTTCCAGTGGCACCTGGAACTGAACCCACGTTATGGACATCTGTGGCCTAGTCACATATGACTGGGAAGAGAAGGAGTTAATGCACGCATGAGGTCGGCACTATATGCACGGTGGGACCCCATTTTCTTACTGTGAATGAGGTAACAGAGGTACGCTGGACCGGTGGAATGGGCAAAGGGTCAGCACATCCCTCCTAATGCAGCTTAAATCAAGTTAGTGTGTAGTGACATGGGACAAGATATTTTACTGAGGAACTCTGTATATTTTGCTTCTACACACACACACGCTCATCTCTAAGCCAGGGTACCGCCATAACATCACATTTTTCACATGACTGCAGTCTCCACCTGGTCCCAGGCATTTATGAGTGCGCTCTACGTGAAAGATACCCGCATGTGCAGGACCAAGTAGGCTCCGCCCACAAACTGGCCTCGATCATGTGCAGTAGCTCTCTTTTCAAACCTATGGAGGGTTTGTAATCCATTCTCCAGGGTCATAAAACACTCTTTTGCAGCCTTTCAATCTTTTCACCCCAGAGGAACCCCTAAAATAATTTTCAGGTCTCAGGGAACCTTTTAGCATGCATTCTCCTTACAGAGGTGGTCAAAATGCAAGCCTTACAGGCAGCTACATAGATAATTCGTGACATACTGCTGACTCTGTAAAGTGGCACTGGTCCAGCAACTATGCAGACACCATCAAATAGGAAGTCAAACAGCCACCACTCAAGGAACCCCTGGCAGCCTCTGGAGGAACCCTAGGGGTTCACGAAACCGTGGCTGAGATTGTTTTTTCTATTGGATTGAATGGAAGGTATACTGTGCACAGGGCCGTCTTTAATATTGATTGGACCCTGGGCAAAAATTTTCTTGCCCCCCCCCCCAATGCAGTTTTGCTCTCCACCTACTCTGAGTCAATAAATAGCAGCTAGACTCAAAATCAGTTTACTGAATCAGATCAGGCTGCGATTGGTTGCCAGAGGTTACAGTCTATCATTACCGTTCACTGACTGGTTGCTAAAGGTTACAGCAAACATTACGGTCCACTGATTAGTTGCTAGAGGTTACAGCACATGATTTCTGCTTGTTGATTGGTTGCTAGAGATTACTGTACATCAGTACTGCTCACTGGTTACTGCAAAATGATTACTGCTTACTGATTGATTGCTAGAGGTTACAGCACATTATCTCCTCGCCACCTACATACCATGGACTGGGGAGGTAAGGGGACACATTAATAGACAAAAAACTCCTAGGGATCCTAGGACTCCTAGGATCAGTGGCAATGCTGGGGGGAGGGGAGGGTGTGATCAATGGCAATGCTAATTTTTTTTTACCGACAACCAATATAAAAAAGGAGTTTCAACACTGGCCACCAATGTTATAGGGGTTTACACTGACCACTAATGCAATAGGCGTTTACACTGACCACTAATGTAATAGAAGCATTCACAGTAGCCACCAATGTAAGGGGGGATTTACACTGACCACCAATGTAAGGGGGACATTCACACTGGCCACTAGTGTAAATGAAAGGATTCTACACCAAGCACCAATGTAATGAGAAGATTTACACTGATCACCAATGTAACTGAGACATTTAGCCTGCGTTCACATTTGTGTGTGTTGGGAACGCATGCAAAATCGCTTTCCCGACACCACAGAAACGTGCTGTTACACAGCAGTGCCATTAACTGTTGCTAACCTCTGCACCCCAAACCTCCCCCATCCTCTCCAATCCAATCCCCCTCCCCTTTAACTCTACCTGCCTCCTCTGCTCATCCTTGCACCCACCTTCCTTACCTTAATACATCCCTCCTTGCTCACTTGTGCCCCCAAACTGTAATAACTTTTCTGCCTACCTCTGTACACCCCACACTACCCTCCCCCCCACTAATTTTCTTACCTTTGCAGAACAGGCTGATGGTAGGCTTAATGACCACATTTGTAGGGAGGACTTTCAAGAATGCCCCTTTATCTCCCCAGTGGGCAGCATTCAGTATAGGTGATGGTGGATATGATATATATACGAATACCGCCTCTATTATATATGAATGCTGCTGGTCCGCCACTATTTATATATGAATGCCGCTGCTATTTACATAGCAATGCCGGTATTTACATGTAAACACAGGGTCTGCAAGTGAGTCATCTGTACACAATAGGGCAGAGCTGGGCAGCATTAGTAACAAAACTTCACACTGAGATATCAGGACACAGCATGAGACTAAAACCTCAAGGGACAAGGGAATTTAAACTGGGATAGTTGGCAAGTATGGGGCAGCTGCTTTGGGCCCCACAATAATGACAGGGACCAGGGCAGCTGACCCTTTTGCCATGCCTTAAAGACAGCCCTGACTGTGCATGCATGGACTCGGCTTAGAAGATTGTTGACAAACAGCTTGGCAGCTTTGTGGGTGATATCTTGCTGGGTTACAGTCAGGGGCAGTTGAGTATAAGAGTGGTCAGTGGTGCAGTTATACTTTAACATACAAGCTTTACGTGTCTATTCACACCAGCCGCTGCGTTACACGTAGCGGCTAGCAAAAAGATACAGACCCCCATGGGAATAGGATTTTAATGGTAGGCAAAACACCAATAAACATATAGGAAATAGGTTTATTCAAATAGTTTAAAAAGCACATGAAAAAATTGCATGAAAAAAATAACATGACATCAATGGCATAAAAACATATGCCTATTGTACATGACCATAGATATATGTGACAGATATCCAACTGTGAGTAATCTCCATTGACCTGACACGTTCCTCAGGGGTTAGATTAAGGAGTTTATATGTTTCTGTCACCCTCTGTATGTCAAGGAATGTTAGCCAATAAGTATTTGCTGCAGCGGACTGATACCCAAGATGGATCAGGGGTGGCACTCGCACTTCCAGGGCAGGAGCTCCACAAAAAAACCCACACGAAGGTCCCCTATTAATTAGGCTGCACCCAAGAAGGATTTAAAGGCACTGCAATGGTAAAAGGGTGCTGCTCTCATTGGAAAGCCAAGAAAAGAGACAAACAAACTGTATGCCACTGGGTCCTATGGAGCCATGCCGAGATCCTGAGCGTCCGACCACCAGCCCTGCAGCTGCAGCTCTCTGCACTCTGCACGTAGTGGCTAGTGTACAGTGGAATGCGTTTGGATAACAACAGTGCCAATGTGCAGATTGTGGTGCATCGCACTGTTCACTTTTAAAAAATGTATTTTATTGAGATGTCACAATTCTATTGGCTGCCCTGTGTTACGTGGCAGTGGATTGCCTTATATTGCACTGCGCTGTAAATAAGTACGGCTTGTTAACGGCTTGGGAACTGGCCAGGTAGGAGACAAGGCATTTTGCCTTGTCTTGCCAATGCAGTCCTACAACACCTGGTGTGAAAAGACCCTCTGTCATGTTTGAAAAATGCAGCCAATTAAGATCAAAACTGAATGATGCTGGAAATGTTGTGTTTATCCAAAAAATATTAGAAAGTTTTAGAGACATGACTGAGATTGTGGCACCACATCCAAATATAGATACAAAAAAGATCAATATTTGCCGATCCTGGTTACAGCCAGGATCGGCATAAGCACTGGGAGAGTGTATCAAATGCAAGCGGATACATAATATTTGGAGCATTTTTACCCATATAAGATGGCTTCCTTCTACACAAACATCTGACATCTCTCCAGGTCCTGCCTTTTTGGACCTGCTTTTTTGGAAAAACTTTATGTATGGTGTATGCTTTTACTTTATGGCAAGCTCCCTTATTTGGCTGAAATACATTTGATGCACTCTCGCTTTGGGGCTATCTGTGTACTGTCCTTCCATCTCTCCTTGTGGCATTGGGCTGGCCATTCCATGTTTCCCAATTGTAATCTGGTACCAATAGGATCCCCTGAGGAAGCTGTAAGCGAAACACGTAGCCATCCCTTGGTACTTTGATTTCCTGTGGGGCCCTGATATGAAAGGCCTTCTCTAAATACTAGCCACAGAGTCCACCATATCCATGGACATACCTACAGGTTATTTTGTGTTCACATAGGCCACACCTGTTTGGGACAATATCATATGTATAGATATGAAATTACCTGTTTCTAATTAAATTTCTGTTTTTGAAATGTTTTTCACAATGATGTCATAATAAATTTGGATATTTATTCAACTGAGTGCTCTCTATTTCATTTGGGTCTACTGGTGGCTACCAATTTAAAGTCTATGTTGATACTTGGTTTCTCTTTTTTATCCAAAAAACAGCAATCAGAATCACAATTAATGTTAGCGGAGCCAGACCAGTGCAAGATGGATTCTGACTGCCTTCCCTGTGTACTACAATATTCTTCTATTACTAATTTATAGAATGTATCTGGATATGTGCACACATTGCTAGATGAAATCATAATTCAATTACATTATGTCCTCTGGCCATGTGGTATACAGTCATTGATGAGAAGATAACAATGACTTTTTTACATCATAAATGTCAATGTAGATCTAAGAAACTGGTGAAGGGTGCTACTGTCAGAGAAGTAGATCCCATCATTGCTTGTAGTATTTTATTAAAATCCAAACAAAAAAAGCTGCCTCAATGTATTATCATGAATGGCTCCAACTGATTGTTAGTGACAAACATGGTAACGTAATCACTGCTTATACAATTGGAAGCCAGTAATAAAACATTAGAAGATAGATTCGGCACCAAGAACTTTCCTACACAAACACAAATATTATAGGGGCCGGGGGGGGGGGTCAAAGAGAGAATTTTGTCCCCTGCTGGCTCCTATTAGGGTCAGCATATGCAATGGCTCTCCTAATGTTTTTATAACCTACAGTCACTTACTGCAGGGTATGGGATTTAACCACCAGTGGATGGAGTGGCACTCATTATCACATAGTATAGACATGCTCCTGTCTGGTTCTTGTCTAGTTTGAAATATCTGTGCCAAACCATATTATGTTTAGCTCAGGGACTGCACTAGGCATTAACTCATTTTTATAGCTCTCACATTACTGGATGTTAGGCTGAGAGGCTCCATCACTAGATTTGGAATAGATTTTTGGAAACTATACCTACTTCTATCAAATTGCTTTAATCGTTTAGCCACATCAAAGGCTGTACAAAATTAGCTCACTTTTAATCAACTTTTAATTATATCCTTTAACAGATAACAGGTAATATGAAATGAATTAACTTTTTGTTGTATATATGGATTAGCAAATATAAAAAGGCATACAAAATAAGAGCTCTATGCCAGTGTGACTTTTATTGGTTTAGGATACAGTCTCATTTAAATTCTTGGCTTTGTCTGCTGTCTTTCTTTCAAATATGGATTGCAAAATATGATTCTATCCCAGTGCATACCCTTTCACATTGTACAATATTTGAGTTGCTGGTATACCATTTTTTTCGTTTATCGATCTCAAGTGGGCTAACAAGCACCCTTTGTGATATCATGGCCAGATGACAGGTTCTCTTCATAAAAATATCAGGGGCCTTTTAAATTCCTAATGTCATCTCTGCTCCCTACTTCAGCTAATCAAGTACAGGTCATGCTTGATTAGCTGCTTCCACTGGCCAGGGCAGCCAGGGAATCTGAATAGAGCTGCAACTAGAAGTAAGAAATGCTCAACACTTCCAGGTTCATTCAACTTGAGGGAGATTGTGGAATGGATATTTCCTGATGCCTCCTGCTCAGCATCCTGACAGAGTTTACAGCTAGTCACTAGCAGAAAAAAACAGTACCAAGCTCAAAGACTGGAGGTTACCTGAGAATTGAAAATTATTGATAAATGTTAATGCCATGCACTGATGCCTCTCTTCCTTGACAACTTATATCCACATCACTGGTCTCTAGTAATGTACTAACTATGTGGACCGCTATCCTGCAGTGCTATCTGTCCTTGATTGAGACATACTTTATGTTAAGATCAATGACAGTAGGGAGGTTTCTGGGGAGCATTTTGTTATGGGGCCCCCTGTTTTGCAGTTATGCCCTGGTTTGCTTTTCACTTGGTTGGATGCTAATATTCACACAATTTATTGTGTGAAGACTCTCACATACCTTAGTAAGGGCTGGCACACAACACAACAGTTGCCCTGCATTGGGCAGCATTGCCCGATGCCTACACAACACTAAGACAAGCCATATAGCTTTGCTTCTTTAGCACCCTCTAGCTAGTGTACTAGTGTGTATAGTTAGCAGTTAGTGTAGGTAAATTGGTTTGGCTGGCAAGGCCTGGGTTGAATCTGGGTCAGAGTTGAGTGACTCAGGGAGGCTGGATGACTCAGCAAGCAGCATCTCTGGTGCCCACCCTTGTTTTTTGGAACCTTGGAGAAGCTTCCAGATGTAGCGGGTGGAGGTTAGGAGGAGGTGTTAGACCAATCCCCAGCAAAAAGAAGCTGGAAGGGGGTAGGCACCTCATAAATAGGCATGAGTCATGCCAGCAGGGGCAGTCAGGTGGAAGATAGAGATGGAGTGCTGAGGAGGCTGTCGGTGGCTCTTGAGGGTGCCCCCTAGTCTGGGGGGGCATTGTCCTCAGGCCTGGGGCTTGGGTAGGGACCCTCTGCAGGCCTGAGGACAACAGGCCTGCAGGAGGGACCCTCTACAACACATGGAGGGATCCTATCCTGGAGGCATTGGAGCAAGTGAGAGGACAGCAGGAGTAGGTCAGACAAAACAAGGAATTGGTCGCACAGTGGAACTCTAAATTAGCTCGATGTCATCTTTATTGTCAAAAGGGTCAGACAGATACAGGCAATGGTAGACGTTTCACAAGCGATAGCTTGCTTGTTGCAACAAGGAGTAGGTCAGCAGGTCCAGGAGATCTCCTGAGAAGTCAGTCGGTTGGGCTGATGAGTGGAGAGAGTGTCAGTCTGGGAGGGCTGTGGAGAGAGTGTCAGTCTGGGAGGGCTGTGGAGAGAGTGTCAGTCTAGGAGGACTATGGAGAAGTTAGCCAGGAGGGCTAGTGAAAGGGGCAGCTGCAGCCAGGCAGGCTGTCAGTGCCTGAAGAGGTGGTGCTGGGATCAGTGACCATGGGAGGAAGTGCCAAAAATGTGTTAGCTGTGTCACTCCAACATGCTACAAGTATAGGGGCTGCAAGTCCCTGCCTGTAATGGGCCATTGCTACAAATCCTTTTAGAGTGACACAGCTGGGAACCAAGCAAGTGTGTGCTGGAGGAGGAGGTTGAAGGTGAATATAGACTGTATATAGGAGAAGTGTCCCTGAAGTTTGTTCTGAAGTCAAGTGGGCATCTCATAATACCCACACAATTCCCATCCAAGTTTATTACCCTCAATAAAACAAAAAAAAACAATGCCACGGATTGTTCTCTGACTCTGAGTAACTGTGAAAATTTGGTGTGCCTGGCTGTGCAGGGTGGGGGATCCCAGTTACTTGCGGCCCTTAACGGGGTGCACTACACTTTCACAGGTGTGCATTGCATTGGTGTAAGCCATAATAATATGATACAGGCATCTTTTTATCGCCATGCACAGCACGGCACCTCAACGCATATTACTGCAGCACATCACAATGCACTGCTATGCATAGTCTTAAATGAAGTATCATTTTGTGACACTTTAAATAAAGTTACAAAAAAAGAAAAATGCAAGCTCAGCCTAAATCAGCTTCAATAAGATGCACAAACAGTTATAACACATACAATCGTTTTGTTCACTTCATAATTACAATGCCTTGCAAAAGTATTTACCCCCTTGGCATTTTTAGTGTTTTGTTGCCTCACAACCTGGAATTACCATGGATTGTTTGAGGATTTGCATCATTTAATTTACAGAACATGCCCACAACTTTGAAGATGTTTTTTTTTTTTTTATTGTAAAGCAAACAACAAATGGGACAAAATAACAGAAAAAGTCAATGTCCATAACTATTCACCCCCCTAAAGTCAATACTTTGTAGAGCCACCTTTTGCGGCTGTCACAGCTCCAAGTCACTTTGGATAAGTCTCTATGAGCTTGTCACATCTTACCACTCGGATTTTTGACCATTCCTCCTTGCAAAACTGCTCCAGCTCCTTCAAGTTGGATGGTTTACGCTTGTGAACAGCAATCTTTAAGTCTGACCACAGATTTTCTATTGGATTGAGGTCTGGGCTTTGGCTAGGCCATTCCAACACATTTACATGTTTGCCCTTAAATCACTCAAGTGTTGCTTTAGCAGTGTGTTTGGGGTCATTGTCCTGCTGGAAGGTGAACCTCCATCCTAGCCTCAAATCACACACAGAGTGGTACAGGTTTTGCTCAAGAATATCCCTGTATTTAGCACCATCCATCTTTCCCTCAACCCTGACCAGTTTCCCAGTCCCGACTGCTGAAAAACATGGTGTTCTTTGGGTGATGTGATGTGTTGGGTTTGCACCAGACATAGGGGGTTATTTACGAAAGGCAAATCCACTTTGCACTACACATGCACTGAAAGTGCACTCGATGTAGATCTGAGGGGAAGATCTGAAATGAGGGGAAGCTCTGCTTATTTTATCATCCAAGCATGTACAAGCTAAAATGCTATTTTTTTATTTTCCTTGCATGTCCCCTCTGATACACAGCGACGTTACTTTTTAGTGCACTCTTAGTGCAAAGTGGATTTGCCTTTCGTAAGAAACCCCCTAAGTGTTTTCTTTGATGGCCAAAAAGTTAAATTTTAGTCCCATCAGACCACAGCACCTTCCTCCATACATTTTGGGAGTCTCCCACATGCATTTCGCAAACTCAAAACGTGCAATTTTGCTTTTTGCTGAAAGTAATAGCTTTCTTCTGGCCACTCTGCCATAAAGCCCAACTCTATGGAGCGTAGGGCTTATTGTCGTCCTATGTACAGATACTCCAGTCTCTGCTGTGGAACGCTGCAGCTCCCCCAGGGTTACCTTAGGTCTCTGTGCTGCATCTCTGATTAATGCCCTCCTTGCCCAGTCCTTGAGTTTTGGTGTGCGGACGTCTCTTGGCAGGTTTGCTGTTGTGCCATGTTCTTTGAATTTGGTTATGATAGATTTGATGGTGCTCCTAGGGATCATCAAAGATTTGGATATTTTTTTATAATCTAACCCTGACTTGTACTTCTCAACAACATTGTCCCTTACTTGTTTGGAGAATTCCTTGGTCTTCATAGCAGTGTTTGGTCAGTGGTGCCTCTTGCTTAGGTCTTGCAGCCTCTGGGGCCTTTCAAAAAGGTGAGTATATGTAATGACAGATCATGAGACACTTAGATTGCACACAGGTGGACATCATTTCACTAATTATGTCACTTCTGAAGGTAATTGGTTGCACCAGAGCTTTTTATGGGATTCATAACAAAGGGGGTGAATACATACGCACATGCCAATTATCCGTTTTTTATTTCTCAAAAATAGTTTTATGTATATATTTTTCTAATTTTACTTCACCAACTTAGACTATTGTGTTCTGATCCATCACATATAATTCAGATTAAAAAAACATTGAACTAAAGGCTGTAATGTAACAAAATAGGTAAAACGCCAAAGGGGTGAATACTTTTGCAAGGCACTGTATATAGGCTTCATGTGACATGTCTGCAGTCCCTGACAAACTCCTGTAGCAGGCCCGTATTCTCTGACCATCTACTGTAATATGTTCTCCCTTTTGTAATGGTTTTCTGTAGCATTACATACACTGAATTCTACATATGGCACTTCAATGATCTTAGGAGCTACTGTACACTACTTTCTACTAAATGTGTAGCAGGAAAAGAAGTTTCCTTCCAACAAAGATTCTAAAGATTATAACTGTTAATTCTCCATATCATGTGTAGCACTAGCCCCCAGAGGGGCCACTAAGTCCCACAGTCAATTACAGCCCTGCTATAGGGACCCACCCACCACCCCCTGGCCTTCAGCACCTGCCCCTCCCCTGGCATAAACACAATGGATCCACTGCTGCTGCTGAGACACAAAAGGGAGAACTGAATGGCATTTCCCCACACATGTTGTTGTGCAATGTGTAATGGTACAGTGGGCCTCACCACCTTGGGGCCTATGTGCCCAGCACACATTGAACCCATGGAGGATATGCTACTGATCCAACGTGCACTGGACAATGTACTGCTCCATGTCCACTCTTCTCTATGTGATCATTCATTTTTAAATCCATCTACACCTTATCACCTCTCCCATAATTTTCCTTCACTTCTATCAAAGTGTGCTCTCCAATACCAGCACATTTCCATATTGACTGCCTCTGCACCAAAAGTATGACACGCATCCCCTTATGCATGTCTATGCCCATCAGAGTAACTTTAACATGTGTGCTGAAATAAATCCAAATGGCGAGTCCTCTCCATGTGCCAAACATTCTTATACAGTTTTTCTTTGGCCCTAAAGGGTTCTGCCATTCATTTTGTCATTGCATCACTACACTTGCCCATTCTAATATTTATTTAGCAGAGCTCTACAGAAAGTAAATAGATTTGGAATACTGGAATCAGATCCACATTTGCCAGAAGTGAGATCTAATAAAGCACCCTTGAAAATGGTAAATTATGTGAAAAAGCACCACATCACTTAATTTCAATGATGGAAATAAAACTTTATTTACTCTAATGGGCATAGACATGCATAAGGGGGATGCATGTCATACTTTGTATGCAAAATATATAGAATGTGAAACCCTGAGTACAGAGTAGAGGAAATATTCAAGACTTCTAAATTAAATCTCCTCTAATCATTGCCTCTGCAATGGCACTCTTCTCCAATGGCTGCCATTCTATCAGCACACTTCTGTAATGACCCCCACTGTTCCAGCACATTTCCCCAATGGCCACCACTGCCTCAGTACACTTATTTAATGACCAACACTGCATGAGGACACTTATTCAATGGCCACCACTGAATCAGCACACTTATTCAATGATCAACACTTCCCCAATGACTGCAACTGTACCAGCACACCTCCAATGACCACCATTGTACCAGCACATATCTTCACTAAATGCTGCATATGTAACGACACATCACATACCACAAATTGCTACACTATATATGCTATACTATACATTTCTCAGTCTGTTGGACTGTTTACATTTTGTTGTACATTCATACCAGTTATGCCCTGTACACACGGTCAGACATTGATTGGACATTCCGACAATAAAATCCATGGATTTTTTCCGGGGGATGTTGGCTCAAACTTGTCTTGCATACACACGGTCACACAAAGTTGTCGGAAAATGCGATCGTTCTGAATGCGGTGACGTAAAACACGTACGTCGGGACTATAAACGGGCAAGTAGCCAATAGCTTTCGTCTCTTAATTTATTCTGAGCATGCGTGGCACTTTGTGCGTCGGATTTGTGTACACACAATCGGAATTTCTGACAACGGGTTTTGTTGTCGGAAAATTTTATAGCAAGCTCTCAAACTTTGTGTGTCGGAAATTCCTATGGAAAATGTGTGATGGAGCCCACACACGGTCAGAATTTCCGACAACAAGGTCCTATCACACATTTTCCATCGGAAAATCCTATCGTGTGTACAGGGCATAAGTGTTTTTTTGGGAATTGGCATCCTGTTTAATGCATGGGCATATTCTTTCTAGTTTGTAGAAAAGCTCTCTGACAAGCCAATGGTGGTTAGCGGATGTGAGTATGTACATGGAAAACATGCAATTTTAAAAGCTTTGCCATATCGAACTTGGATATTGAAATGTAAACAAAAATTGATTGCAACTGTATTTTATTTAAATTTTTTTTTAACTTTAGGTGTGCTATTTTATAGTATTATATAAAATTATTTTAATCATACATTATTGTAAAATATGGTATGGGGAAATATTTATATTTTTTATACTCGTATTTTTATAATTTTGATATAAATGCATTCACTGTGTTCAGATTTTTGTTAAAAGCAAATTAAACTGTAAACTCTCAAGTATGTGCGCTTATTACTTGATTGTTAATTGGCTGCCCATAATAAGCTATGTCCCAGAAATTGTCCACTGAGTAGAGCTGAATTCACTCATGTGGACATGCATGCTCATAGATGTACAACAAAGTAAAAATCTTTGTGCCTGTTAAAGCTGAAGTCAAACATGAGAATAAAGACAGTGGGGGTTATTTACTAAAGGAAAATCCACTTTGCACTGCAAGTGCACTTGGAAGTGCAGTCGCTCTAGATCCGAGGGGGACATGCAAGGAAAATAAAAAACAGCATTTTAGCTTGCACATGATTGGATGATAAAATCAGCAGAGCTTCCACTCATTTCAGATCTACCCCTTAGATTTAGAGCGACTGCACTTCCAAGTGCACTTGCAGTGCAAAGTGGATTTGCCTTTCGTAAATAACCCCCGATGGTCAGTAGAGATTAGAGAAACCCTATTATGTTTCATCACAAAATACATTGTAAAATTATAACAAAACCATCTTCTGAAATCAGTTCACATGATCTGGATGTACTGATTTCTGTTTCTAAATAGAAATCATGGAGAAATCAAGAAATACGTTGTCCAAACTTTTACATTTTAACGTTCATTCGATTTTCTAATGGTGGTGTCAAATCGATGTTCATTTTCGACCTCAGTGACAAGAAAATTCGAAAGAGCAGGGTGAAAAATGTTTCTCAAACAAATGAATTTCTTAACAATGTATGTGGGTTTTCATTCTGGAGTTGGAATTGAAATTAAATGTTAAAGGCAAATGAAATGTTAAAGTACTTTCAAATGCCATATCCAAATAACCAGATATTTGTATGAACGTTTGAAAATCCACTAGTGTATAGCCAGCTTAAGTCAAAGTTTATCTGACTTTCTATGTTCTTGTTTATTTGCCTATTTTCTCTTTGGCACTGTCTTGTAGTATGCACTCAAGTGTCTCATTAGCTGCCTTTGGTGTTTATACTCTGAGACATGCGCAAAGCAATTTTTTTTTTTTATACATAGACCCCTTTATGTTTAGATATGAAAAATATAACACTTAAACTTCAAAAGCAGAAGGTATTTGGTATTCATCTTTAATAAAGCATATTCTTTACTTTCTGAGGCCAGTTAAGACAGCTGCCTCAGGTGGGACTCATAAAGGCACGGGGGGGGGGGGGGGGGGGGGGGCAGAGGCTGAAGTGTTCCCAGTTCAGCTCAGTAATGCTGAGCCTGTATTGAGCTCCCATCCTGGCCGCTGCACCTGTCAAACAGGTGGGCACAGCTCCTAAGCATCTTCAGTGATGCAGAGCTTGTTAAAAGTTCAGGTACAGCGTCACTAAGCACAGCATTGCCTCCCACTGGCACTAAGGCTGGGCAGGGAGCTCTGCTCAGTGATGGTGAGTCGTCTACAATGTGACCCGATTCTCCCATCTACACATTCAAGGAGGATGGGGGATTCTTATAAAATGTATATATATATATATATATATATATACACACACAGTGGGGACGGAAAGTATTCAGACCTCCTTAAATTTTTCACTCTTTGTTATATTGCAGCCATTTGCTAAAATCATTTAAGTTCATTTTTTCCCTCATTAATGTACACACAGCACCCCATATTGACAGAAAAACACAGAATTGTTGACTTTTTTGCGGATTTATTAAAAAAGAAAAATTGAAATATCGCATGGTCCTAAGTATTCAGACCCTTTGCTGTGACACTCATATATTTAACTCAGGTGCTGTCCATTTCTTCTGATCATCCTTGAGATGGTTCTAGACCTTCATTTGAGTCCAGCTGTGTTTGATTATACTGATTGGACTTGATTAGGAAAGCCACACACTTGTCTATATAAGACCTTACAGCTCACAGTGCATGTCAGAGCAAATGAGAATCTTGAGGTCAAAGGAACTGCCTGAAGAGCTCAGAGGCAGAATTGTGGCAAGGCACAGATCTGGCCAAGGTTAAAAAAAAATTCTGCTGCACTTAAGGTTCCTAAGAGCACAGTGGCCTCCATAATCCTTAAATGGAAGATGTTTAGAACAACCAGAACCCTTCCTAGAGCTGGCCGTCTGGCCAAACCAAGCTATCGGGGGAGAAGAGCCTTGGTGAGAGAGGTAAAGAAGAACCAAAGATCACTGTGGCTGAGCTCCAGAGATGCAGTCGGGAGATGGG
Organism: Aquarana catesbeiana; assembly: GCF_042186555.1. Classification (NCBI taxonomy): domain Eukaryota; kingdom Metazoa; phylum Chordata; class Amphibia; order Anura; family Ranidae; genus Aquarana; species Aquarana catesbeiana. Next base: position 54,712,255 of record NC_133326.1, on the reverse strand, counting down.
AGAAAGTTGTAGAAAGTCAACCATTACTGCAGCCCTCCACCAGTCAGGGCTTTATGGCAGAGTGAAGAGTGAAGACACATGAAAGCCCGCATGGAGTTTGCTAAAAAAAAAAAAAACACCTGAAGGACTCCAAGATGGTTAGAAAAAAGATTCTTTGATCTGATGAGACCAAGATAGAACTTTTTGGCCTTAATTCTAAGCGGTATGTGTGGAGAAAACCAGGCACTGCTCATCACCTGTCCAATACAGTCCCAACAGTGAAGCATGGTGATGACAGCATCATGCTGTGGGGGTGTTTTTTAGCTGCAGGGACAGGACGACTGGTTACAATCGAGGGAAAGATGAATGCGGCCAAGTACAGGGATATCCTGGATGAAAACCTTCTCCAGAGTGCTCAGGACCTCAGACTGGGCCGAGGGTTTACCTTCCAACAAGACAATGACCCTAAGCACACAGTTAAAATAATGAAGGAGTGGCTTCACAACAACTCCGTGACTGTTCTTGAATCGCCCAGCCAGAGCCCTGACTTAAAACCAATTGAGCATCTCTGGAGAGACCTAAAAATGGCTGTCCACCAACGTTTACCATCCAACCTGACAGAACTGGAGAGGATCTGCAAGGAGGAATGGGAGAGGATCCCCAAATCCAGGTGTGAAAAACTTGTTGCATCGTTCCCAAAAAGACTCATGGCTGTATTCGATCAAAAGGGTGCTTCTACTAAATACTGAGCAAAGGGTCTGAATACTTAGGACCATGTGATATTTCAGTTTTTCTTTTTTTAATAAATCTGCAAAAATGTCAACAATTCTGTGTTTTTCTGTCAATATGGGGTGCTGTGTGTACATTAATGAGGAAAAAAATTAGCAAAGTGTCATTTCTTCAGTGTTGTCACATGAAAAGATATAATAAAATATTTACAGATACTGTGTATATATACATATATATACAGTGGGGACAGAAAGTATTCAGACCCCCTTCAATTTTTCATTCTTTGTTATATAACAGGTGGTAACTAACCTACTATAGAAGTGTATAAAAACCTGTATTTCTGTTCAATAAACAGTCATTCCTTTGGATTTTACCTCAACATCTTTTGTGTGTGCGATGCTTGGGGTAAAGGGGCTGGTATTAGTGCTTGGTCTGCTGGAAGGGTTTGGAGGGCAGGAGTCACTGTTTGGCAGAAGCACCTAAGCGGGGTGCCAAGTGTTTCGTCACATTCCTAATTTGAGCCATGTTTCTGCCCTTCCTGTTTGCCAGATTATTGTGCTCTCTCCAGACAATATCTTGCTCTTGTCACTCCTGCTGCCATCTATATCTTCACTACCACTTATTGCCTACCTTTGGCTTGTTCCTTGTACTGCTATAGCTACTGATCTCTGAGCCTGACCGCCCTGACCGTGAGATTGTTCCTTCCACATTCGGCAATATTAGTTTGTCTTACTTATTTGTGACTATTAGAGGGAGTTAATTACACAATGTTATCCATGGCCCAATAAGGATATACAACTCATGGTGATCCGGTTCAGCCTCTGTACCCCTGATGATGTTGATTCTGATGAAACACATAGGTTGGAGCCGAATACCATGACATCACAACATTCCCAAAGTGTCCCATGCCATTCTGGATTGAGATTTCTTTGTACAGCGCTGTTATTCCTTATCTCATGTAAGTGCATTTACTTAACTTTAATAAACTATCATTTAGATTTCACACTATAGGAAGTACTTACCTCTTTTGTCTTTTTAACATGGGTGCAACATTCGGATGATGATCGATGGTGAGAGGTTATTACCAGGTTTATATGTTCCATATTTCCATCCTCGTGGCCGCTTATCCTGAAAATCTGGAGATGATACCTACTAATCATGTGCCATATGACTTCTCTGTAATTAGAGGGTCATTTACTTTCAGTAAGCCTTCTGGTGTGGCAGCATGGTGGTGTAGACTCACTTGGACTGAGATATACATAAAAATTAGTTTTGAACTTTTTATATAATTTTTACTTATTTATTTTTCATGTTTGAGATTTTTTTTCTACATCTTATGACACATATGATATCCCTATGTAATGAGTTGATTATTTAACAATTCACACAATTATTGTTTTCACATTTTTTTGATGATTAGCGCAGTGCATTTTAGACAATTCATTGGAGCTATGTGAAATATCTCATAGCGTGCTTTTCATGATCTACTATTGTTTTTTCCACAAGCGCACTTTCACATATGGTTTTGTAGCTTTTGATATTCTTAAAAAAAAATATATAATTATTAAAGGAATCGCCACCTAAGAAAGGAATGTGTGTATGTGAGTATAAAGACTCCATAGCAGAGTTCAGCTACTCTGCTTAATAAAACGCTAATATCAGCTAATCACTGGACCAGTCCCTGTAAATGCTATCATCTGTAATGATATATTCATCTTTCTTCTTTTTTCTTTTATACTCCCCCTCTTTTACCCAGAAGACATTGTCAGGAGTGTGGCAGATTTGGGTTATTGAACGTAGGAGGAAGAAAAGAAGTGCTAGTAGACCTTTCATGCAATAGCTGTACAACACACGAGAACTATACTGATACCAAAAAATTATAATATTAAAATATAGGTGACAATATATGGGCAGGTCATTGGAAAGAGTTTTGATATTTGTCATTTCATTAAAGCGGTGTTAAACCCAAAACCAAAAATATAACATATTGCAGCTTACCAGTCATTGAATGTAGTGGCTGCATTTGTTTTCTTTTTTCTTATGCTTTTTCTATTCTATTCTGTTTCATTTCAGTTTTCACCTGGTGATCTGGCCAGTGATACACCTCCAGTATTAGAGTGCCTCCACTCTGCATGAAGGAGCACAGGGGGCACCTTTTGACAGCAGTATTGTCAGACTGTGCAGGATTTGTATCTTTGATGAGCGGGAGGCTTGCAGGCTTGTGACTGGTCACGATCAGAGCATTTATTAATGATTTGGGCCTCATATAATGTGAAATTTTAAGTTCATCTGCCAGACTGTGGAGTTTAGTTCCACATTAAAGTACACCTACATTGCTCTTAAGCAATATAAACTCGATCTGACCCTCCCCTGTTTCACAACATGTTGCTTGGTGCATAAGAAATGTATCGCTAGATGTGCGAGAGCTTACCCCATGTCTAAGTTTTCGGAAGGCCCTGGAGGCAGGAAGAGGTGAATTGTTTATAACTTATGAGGGTAATATCAGCGTATGCTTCGCGCTACCCGTAGAAAACAAAACATCGGAGTGCTCTCCTCACTCACTCCACCTCTCTGAATCAAAAATAAATAAAAGTCTACCTTTTCTGACTACAAAGCTGGTATGTAACGGTATAAGACAAATGATTAGACAAAGAGTAATTTTTAACGTGGTGTTTAATGAATGAATGCAAGTTAAAATAACGAGGCAGATAGAATGGTAAAAGAGTACACAAATAGTATTGAGCATAGAATAACAGCCAAAAAAAATTACAGCAGGGGTAGGCAACCTGTGAGAGGTGGAGATCTACCCGGACAACATGGAAGAGATCAAAGATCACCGGGTGCCGCGCCCTTTAAAAAAAAATAATTACCTAGCAAGCCCCCAATGCAAAGTAAAGACGGCATAAAGAAAACTTAGAAAAATCTTATAAAACTAATGTCACTGTAGAAAAATAAACTTAGCCTTCCTTATTTAGCTTTAGTGAGAAACTTGGCAATCACTATTTTTTTCATGTCTGGGAAGTAATTGGTCACCCCCACAAGGCTGATGCTGAAGTTCATTATGAAAGCAGAACATCTGGTACTACAGGCTGATTTTTTTTACTAGTTTCAGGCCTCAGTAGTATGCTGGGCAGTGTACAGAGGTCAGTAGTAAGTGGGGCTGTGTACAGAGGTCAGTAGTAGGTACGGCAGTGTACAGAGGTCAGTAGTAGGTAGGGCAGTGTACAGAGGTCAGTAGTATGTAGGGCAGTGTACAGAGGTCAGTAGTAAATAGGGCAGTGTGCAGAGGTCAGTAGTAAGTAAGACAGTGTACAGCGGTCATTAGTAAGTAGGGCAGTGTACAGAGGTCAGTAGTATGTAGGGCAGTGTACAGAGGTCAGTAGTAAGTAGGGCAGTGTACAGAGGTCAGTAGTAAGTAGGGCAGTGTACAGAGGTCAGTAGTAGGTAGGGCAGTATACAGAGGTCAGTAGTAAGTAGGGCAGTGTACAGAGGTCAGTAGTAAGTAAGACAGTGTACAGCGGTCATTAGTATGTAGGACAGTGTACAGAGGTCAGTAGTAGGTAAGGCAGTGTACAGAGGTCAGTAATATGTAGGGCAGTGTACAGAGGTCAGTAATACGTAGGACAGTGTACAGAGGTCAGTAGTAGGTGAGGCAATCTACAAAGGGCAATAGGATGAAGAGAAGTGTACAGAGGTCAGCAGTATGAAGAGCAATGTATAGAGATCAGTAGGGCAGGGGGATCAGGAGGATATACTACTGTGGGGGGCGGGAATGCATGGTACTGCGAGGTCAGGAGGGCACGGTACTAAGAGGCCAGGAGGGCATGGTATTGGGGGGGTCAGAAGGGCACGGTACAGGAAGTTTTAGGAGGTTACAGTACTAAGGGGCCAGGAGGGTATGGTATTAGAGGGTCAGGAGGACAGTACAGAGGGTTAGGAGGGTAAATAATTGGGGGTTCAGGAGGGAAGAATACAGGGGGGTCAGGAGGGCATGATGCAGGGAGGTCTGGAAGGTACAGTACTAAGGGGCCAGGAGGGCATGGTGCAAGGAGGTCAGGAGGGTACGGTGCAAGCAGGTCAGGAGGGTACAGTGCAGGGAGGTCAGGAGGGTACGGTGCAGACAGGTAAGGAGCGTACGGTGCAGACAGGTCAGGAGGGTATGGAGCAGGCAGGGCAGGAGGGTACAGTGCAAGCAGGTCAGGAGGGTACAGTGCAGGGAGGTCTGGAGGGCATGATGCAGGGAGGTCAGGAGGGTACGGTGCAGGGGGGTCAGGAGAGTACGGTGCAGGGAGGTCAGGAGGGTATGGTGCAGGGAGGTCAGAAGGGTACGGTGCCGGGAGGTCAGGAGGGTACGGTGCAGGCATGTCAGGAGGGTACGATAACTACAGGTCAGGAGGGTATGGTGCAGGCAGGTCAGGAGGGTAAGGTGCAGATAGGTCAGGAGGGTATGGTGCAGACAGGTCAGGAGGGTATGGTGCAGGCAGGTCAGGAGGGTAAGGTGCAGATAGGTCAGGAGGGTATGGTGCAGACAGGTCAGGAGGGTATGGTGCAGACAGGTCAGGAGGGTACGGTGCAGACAGGTCAGGAGGTTACGGGTTAGGAGGGTATGGTATTGGGGGGGTCAGTAGGACCGTACAGGGGGTTAGGAGGGCACAGTACTGGGGGCTCAGGAGGGCAGAGTACAGGGGGGGGTCTGGAAGGTATGATGCAGCGAGGTCAGGAGGGTACAGTACTAAGGGACCAGGAGGGCACGGTGCAGGGAGGTCAGGAGGGTACGGTACTAAGGGGTCAGGAGGGTACGTTACTAAGGGTAGATAATGAAAAGAAACAGGTGCGCTAATCTATAAGAATATTCACAGTGCAAAAATACACATGACAAAATTTAAGGGCATAAAGTCCACTCCTACAAAAAGAAGTGTATAAAAATAAATTTAAAAATTGGATGAAATGACTCATAAAGTGAAAAATGTACGATTTAGTTCATAAAAGGTGCAAAAAAAAATGTGCATAAAAAGATGTGCATGAAAAATGTCCAACTGACAAACCCTTATATAAAAAGTAACTGAGTGAACCAAATATGTGAAAAATTCTGTGCTCTTCAAGGAAATTGGGTGAACCAAATATAAGGAAACTTCAGAGAGAGAGAGAGAAACAATCCACTTGAAATGAGAGGGGCAGTAATAGCTTGATTAAAAAATCATCTAATTAATTGCTTACAGATGGAGATGATCAAAACCTGGGTCAAACAATCACAGGGGGGGTTTGAAACAGGAAGCACAAGCTGTTAACCATTAAAATTCCACCGGTGCAACAGTGGAAAAATTGCAATACAAAATAATTATTATATTTCAAAGACTTATTTCAAAAACAGGCTAACATCCATCCTATTGTTCATACCCAATGGCATCCTAGTATTTAACATGTGTAACCAACACACCTCTTGTTGGAGCAGGGTGCGATGGGTGTCCCCCCCTCTTGTAGATTGTTTGATCTGTTCTAGAACAAAGAAAGAAAAGGTGTCAACATTACCTTCATGCACTGTCTTAAAATATTTTCCTTGTCAAAAGAAGTTTATTGAGTATACAATGTTATAAAGATACATAAAGTAAGTTTACAAGGATCTATAAAGTAAGCTCATTGTTTTACAGTAGGGTTTATATAGGTAAATATCATGAAATTTCAAATATTAAAAATTGGGTTCACGTAAACCTAAATTAAAGATATATATCATTTCCTTAGTTACTTTTGTAGGTATTTAAATGATTTATACCTACTATACATATTGTTTACAAGTAGAGTGTATATGAGTCAAATAAATTCTGATAATGAGCTTTAATCGTAAGGTGGAGAAAAGGAAAGAGAAAGAAGAAAAAGGGTTGAAAGGTAGAGGTATGGTCCACAAGGTTGTCCCGCTCGTCAGTTTATTATTCTTTTTAGTTCTCTTTGAAGCCTTAGAATGGGTGACTCTGTAAGTCATTTAATCTGTTACCATGGCAACAGGACAGAGTCATTGAAGTTTGACAGGAACTGTTGTTTTATCCAAGGATGCCAAAGTTTTTCAAATTTTGGAATTTGATTTTGATCGATGGCTACCATCTTAGCATGGGACATTGTATTATTCATTCTGTGAATTGTTTCTGTTAGTACCAATGTAGGAGATTTCCATGCCTTGGCCACTGTTTGTTTTGCAGCCGTTATTAGTTGGATCATAAGTTTGAATTGAGAGAGTGTTAATCATTCCGGTTTTAGATTAAGTAAAGTTAAATATGGATCTGGTTGTATTATTTTTTTAAATATTTTAGATGCAATCACGAAGACTTCCTTCCAGAAGGTTTGGATTACTGGGCACGTCCACCATATATGTAAATATGTGCCTATTTCTGGGCATCCTCGAAAACAAAGAGCTGAGGTATTAGGCGAATATTTTGCCACTCTAGCGGGTACAAGGTACCAGCGAGTTAGGACTTTATAATTTGTCTCCAGTGCTAAGATGTTGGGTGAAGATGACTTAGATGTGAGCCATATGTTAGACCAGTCCGTGTCTTCTAAAGTTCGTCCCAGGTCCTCCTCCCACCTCTGAATGTAAGAGGGTCTATTAAGATTTGCTACTCCATATAATTGATTATAAAGTGATGAAATTGTACCTTTAGCAAATGGATCTTTTGTACAGATTGATTCAAAAATGGATAATTGGGATAATGGTGTATCCCCCTTTAGGAATGGTGTATAGAAATTTTTGATTTGGAGATATCTAAATATCTCAGAGTTTGGTAGATCATATTTTTCTCTAAGCGATGGGAATGAAAGGAATGATTTAGATGCTATGAAGTCATTTAGTGTCTGAATGCCTGATGTTGTCCAAGCTTTAAAAGAATTTGGGTTGATCCATGCCGGATAAAAGGCCGGATTTCTGATAAAAGAAAGGAGAGGATTGTGTGGAGATTGTAACTGATATTTGGTTTTTAGTTTATCCCAGAGAGATAAGAAGTGTTTAGTTATGGGATTATGAATTTTAAAGCGGTCTTTAGGATCAAGCCATAATAAATTTGATATTAATAGAGGGTCATTTTCTGAAGCTTCTATAAATACCCATAATGGGATTTCCTGTTTTGTATGGTATTTGGACAGACTGGCCAAATGTGCTGCTCTGTAGTAGTTAGTAAAATTAGGGTATCCCAGGCCTCCTTTATTTTTGGGAAGATGTAGTGTGTGTATAGGTATACATGGTTTAGAAGAGCCCCATATAAACGAAGTTGCTCTTTTTTGTACTATTCTCAAAAAATAGGAAGGAATTGGAATAGGGAGGACTCTGAATAGATAAAGCAATTTGGGTAGAATAGTCATTTTGATTGCATTAATCTTCCCTATCCAGGATAAAGGAAGTTGCGACCATTGTTTTATTAGATTTGTGATCTGTCTTAATACAGGAGGATAATTGGTTGAGAATAAGTCAGAATGAGATGCTGTTAAATGAATTCCAAGATATGGGATTGATTTTTCTGCCCATGTGAATGGGAGTGCAGCCCTAGCCGGGATCAATTCCATGTTTGTGAGTGAAATATTAAGCACTAGGCATTTCTTAGGATTAATCATAAGGCCGGATAGGGCTGCAAATCCATCAAGAGCTGGTATTAAGTTAGGACCAGAGACCTGTGGTGATGATAGAAAAAGTAATATATCGTCTGCAAATATACATAATTTGTGTGTAATACCTCCTACTTCAATGCCAGTTATAGTTTGGTTTGTTCTGATGTATTGGGCCATGGGTTCGAGTATAAGGGCAAATAATAAGGGAGATAATGGGCAACCCTGTCGGGTACCTCTTTCGATATTAAAGGCTTCAGATTTGTATCCAGCATATTTTATATAGGCTTTGGGTTTATTATATAATGCTTTGATCCATGTTAAAAAGTGGGGTCCAAAACCCCATTTTTGTAATGAATATTGCATATATTGCCAGGATACTGTGTCAAATGCCCTCTTAATATCGAGAGATAGAAAACATAAAGGGATTTTCCGTTTTTTAGCAATATGTGCCAATAACACTGCCCTGCGTATATTATCGCCTGCCTGTCTATTTGGCATGAAGCCTACTTGATCTCTATGTATTAATTTTCCTATAATGCTATTGATGCGTTTTGCTATTATTTTTGCTAATAATTTAATATCGAGGTTTAACAGAGAGATAGGCCGATAATTCACACAGGAAGTATCATCAGAAAGGGGTTTTGGGATCATACAAACAATTGCCATTAGTGTTTCTTGCCGAAAAGAATGTCCATCTAGAAGTTTGTTAAAAGTTTCAGTGAGAATGGGAGAGAGTATTTCTGAGAATGTTTTATAGTATAAAGCCGAGTAGCCGTCTGGGCCTGGTCTTTTGTTAAGTTTTAGGTCTTTTATGGCGTTAGCAACTTCATCTATAGTTATAGGCTCATCCAAACTGCTTTTTTGATTCTGAGATAACTCAGGTAAGGTTATTTTTGAGAAGAAGGATTCAGCCTCTGTAGGATTAAATTCATTGTTTGTCTTGTATAAAGTTGCGAGATGTGAGTGAAATTTATGGACTATTTTAACTGGATTACAAGTGTAAACATTTTTTGATAATTTCAAACGTATTGGTTTGAAAGATTTGTTAGTTGAATTTAATGCCCGAGCCAAATATGTACCTGGTTTGTTTGTATTCATGTAGAAATTGTGTTTGGAGCGTTTGAGGGATTTATCAACTGACTCAGTGAGAAATAGATCGTATTCCAATCTAGATTTTTCCAGATGAGATTTTGTACTCTGAGATGGATTATCTTGAAATGATATGTAGGCTGCATTAAAATTGAGTTCTAGTTTTTTTGCTAGATTTTTGCGTTCCCGTTTAAATAGTGCCATTTGTCTTTGTATTGTACCACGCAAGACAGGCTTATGAGCTTCCCACAGTGTTATTGGGGAGATGTCTGTTGTATTATTAATTGATATGTATTCCTTTAAAGCTTGTTCGATGGCCATCTGATGTAGTGGGTGTTTGAGCATTATGTCCGGTATGTACCACGTTGGGTCATGCGCTTTTGGTATGGCTGAGGCTATAGTAGTGTATACTGCATTATGGTCAGACCACGGAATCGGAATTATATCTGATGCAATAATTTCTGGTATCATTCCTATTGTTAGAAAAATATGATCTATTCTGGTGAAGGTTTGATGAGGGTGCGAGAAATAAGTGAATTTCTTTTTCATTGGGTTACTTTCTCTCCATGAATCTACCAGATTGTATTTGGAAAGAAGTTGAGAAAAAGGTAATCTAGAGGTTATTTTGGATAGTGTAAAAGGTGATTTATCTAGAAATGGGAGGATGACCTGGTTCGAATCCCCACACATTATCACTGTTCCTATTTTGTGTGTATAAATCACTTGTAATATATGTGAGAGGAATGGTGTAGGTTGTTTGTTAGGAGCGTAGTAGGAAATCACCGTGATTGCTGTATCCATTATATAACCCATGAGTATCAGGTATCTACCTTCTGGGTCTTTAATTTCTGATGATAAGGTGAATGGTGTGGATCAGTGAAATGCAATTAGAGTTCCCCTTTGCTTGGTACAGGCAGAAGCCGTGTAAATTTGTTGATAAAAAGGAGAAATATATTTTGGAGTAGAATCTTTGGTGAAGTGTGTTTCTTGGAAGCATACTATGTGAGCCTTCTTGTTATGGAAAGTACGGAAGGCTTTGGTCCTTTTTTGAGGGACATTTATTCCCTGAACATTCAGGGAAAGTATATTCAGTTTTTGCAAGTAATCACAATTTACCCGTGAAAGAGAATAAATATCTCTCTCAGGGGAATAAGTGCCTTCGTCACACTCCCACATAATATGGTTGGGAGAATGAGGAGGGCTAATGGGGGTACACGGATCTTCCGCTTACAGGAGAGAAGTGCTATGTCAAAAGACATCAAAATGATGTTTCATTAATTGGAGTGCAGAATATAGTTTTTGTTGAAATTATTTATTCCAGGGTGGTTGTATATGGTTAGTCTTGCCCTAGGCTAAATAATTCAGTTAGAAAGGTACTGTTAATAACTTTGGTATTGATGAAGATAGTTTGAATTATTTTGGGATTTTAACCCTTTTAGAGTAAACAATTACATATTTTATTCATATGTAACTGTTTAGATATGTTAACTCATAAAATTGAGGTTGTATTGCTTCAGATTAGAATAAACAAAAACATAACTCTAGGAACTAGTTAGGTAATAATATATTTGTTTTAAGAAAAGAAAGAAAAAGCTTCCATTACTTCTGGATTATTGAACATATTTGTCCTAAAAAGTAATAAATCTATTGTTATTACCCGATAATATATAACTGAACAAGAATTTCCTTATTTCACTTGTATATTCTAAGGCTATATGAATCAGAAGTAATAAGAAATATAACTGGAATGTAACATGATCCCACACAGTGTGTGACTATCAGAATGCAGTTACATTCAGTTATAAATATAGGTTTTTTATAGAGAACCATCTCTTAGTATAATAAATGAAGAGATATCAGGAATTAGGATGTCAGTCCATTGAATCTTCTTGGTCCATGGATGCTGTGGCATAACGGCCTCTTTTGTGAGAATGATGATTCCCATTTTGTTCTGAAATTTTCTGGGTGCTGCCTGAAGGTGAAGATGACGCCATTCTTCTGCGTGTGGGAGTGTTGCTGCTTGTGGGTTCTGTCAGATTTAATTTTAAAAGGGTTTGTTGTAGTTCATCTGCTGATCTGCTTCTGTAAATTGTACCTTGGTAGTTAAATCTGACTGAAAAGGGGAAGCCCCATTGATACATAATGTTGTGGCGTTGCAGTTCCATTAGTTGGGGTTTCATGGATCGTCTTTTAGTAATAGTAAGTTGGGATAGGTCAGCAAAAATTTGATAATTGTGTCCTTGAAAATTAAGTTCCTTTTTTTCTCTTGCAGCAATTAGTATTTGTTCTTTCGTTCTGTAATAATGAAATTTTGTGATTATATCACGTGGGGGTCCATCTTTCTTTTTGGCTGTGAGGGCTCTATGTACTCTGTCCAGTTCTAAACGTTCAATAGGGATATCTGGCTTTAGTTCTTGTAATAGAGCAGTAATAGTAGATTGCAGGTCTGTCACAGTTTCAGGTATTCCCCTTATGCGCAAGTTTGAACGTCTGGCTCTATTTTCGTAATCTTCGAGCTTAGTTTGAAGTATTAAATTTTCTTTTTTTAATTGTTCCAATTCTGTTATATTTTCTTGGGTTGTAATTTCAATTTCATCCATTTTTATTTCTAAGGCTGCGGTGCGGTTTCCCAGCTCTCTTATTTCTTTGGTTAGGCTTTTTGTTATTTGGTCTGAGGTTTGTTTTAAAGCCTTATGAAGCATCTTTTCAAATTGTAATAATATTACTGGGGATTCTGAGGAGGCTTGTGGAGAAGTTTGTGAGAGGATTTGTTCTGTATCTGACTCAAATGGAGAGTCTTGCTGTGACATTTTCTGTCTGTGAGAGCGCCCTGATGCTGTATCTTGTGAGGTGACTGGAGCTGCTTCAGCTGCAGTGAGTGCCTGTGAGCTCTTTGTGAGGTGATTTTTATTTCTGCCACGGTTTCCTCCCAGTACCATATTTCCTGCCCAAACTTTCACAGTTTGTTCCCTGGGGCAAAAAGGTTCAAATGGATACCTTTTGAGCCTGCAGGCTCCGCTTTGTCCTTCTCTTCTCTCCTCAGCGGTGTGGAGCTCTAACAATGCATGTCTGCTCCGCTAGGCTCCGCCTCCTGCCCCCCCGTCTTAAAATATTTTGATACATTTGAAATGTTTTTGGCATTTGGATTGGCAGTGTCATTGTAATGTTCTGAAGCCCTGATTCGTTAATGACTAATGGTAAACCCCACATACTGTATCTGACAGGCACTACATTCCACTACTTTGATCACTGATTTGGAACTACAGTTAATAAAATGTTTAAGAGTGTATGTTTTGCCTGTAAAAAAAAAGGTGACAGTTTTATGCCCTGCACACACGGTCGGTCTTTCCGACGGAATATGTGCGATCGGAGCTTGTTGTTGGAAATTCCGATCATGTGTGAGCTCCATCGAACTTTTTCCATCGGAATTTCCGACACACAAAGTTTGAAAGCAGGCTATAAAATTTTCCGACAACAAAATCCGTTTGTGTAAATTCCGACCATGTGTGGACAATTCCAATGCACAAAGTGCCACGCATGCTCAGAATAAATTAAGAGATGAAAGCTATTGGCTATTGCCCCATTTATAGTCCCGACGTAAGTGTTTTACGTTACTGCGTTCAGAACGATCAGATTTTCCGACAACTTTGTGCGACCGTGTGTATGCAAGACAAGTTTGAACATCTGTCGGAAAAAATCCATGGATTTTGTTGTCGGAATGTTCGATCGTGTGTACAGGGCATTAGTCTTTCTGTGTCTTCTGCATTGTCTACACGTGCTAGTGCCACAAGGGAACGATCCTGTGGTACTAGGAGATAAAATAGATCCCAAGGTGGGAGCCCTTCTACTAGAAAAGCTATACCCCTGCTGCAAAATGTTGTATAATGTTTTATGTGCATATGAAATAGGAAGACATTGTTTAACAATTGCTACAATTTGATTATACTGTCTAGAATAAGTGGTAACAAAGTGTATTTGGTTCCTACTGCAGTGGGACTGTCTTTTGATACTAGGGCTCTCTGCATTTTTTAGCATGCTATCTCTGTCCCTATTCTCCGCCTTGATCCTGCCATTATCGATCAAATGTTTCTTGTATCCTTGCCTCGTTAATCTTTCTGAAACCACAGTGCATTCTTTCACAAAGTCTTCATGATCAGAGCAATTCCTTTTGGCTCGCACAAACTCCCCCACTGATAATGCATGTATAGTTTGAGAAGTGTGACAACTCGTAGCGCGCAAAAGTGAATTGCCAGTGCATTGTTTTCTAAAGGTTTTTGTAGTCACCCTGCCACTATCAATGTGTCCCGTTAGTGTTATATCCACATAATCAATGCTATCAGAGTGGAAATTGTGGCTAAAGTCTAAATTAAAATCTAAATTAAAATGTTTTTTATTTAAATACTGAATGAAAGAATCTGCCATAGAGACCCGGACAGTCCACACCAGAGCCAGGTCATCTATGTAGCGACAGTACCAGTCAATATGCACTCTGAAAGGATTATTATATGTGGAAAGAAAGACCTCCTCTCACCACCCCATATACAAATTTGCCAGTGAGGGAGAAAATTTAGCCCCCATCGAGGCACCTTGGCATTGTATATAAAAGGATGAATCAAACATGAAGTAGTTATGTTTCTATAGAAACTCAATAGCCAAGAGAAGAAAATCGCACAAACCCTGACTATTATAGGGCGTACACACGGTCGGACTTTGTTCGGACATTCCCACAACAAAATCCTAGGATTTTTTCCGACGGATGTTGGCTCAAACTTGTTTTGCCTACACACGGTCGCACAAAGTTGTCGGAATTTCCGATCGGCAACCACGCGGTCACGTACACCACATACGACGAGACTAGAAAAGGCCGGTTCAGAACCAAGCGCGGCACCCTTTGGGCTCCTTTTGCTAATCTCGTGTTAGTAAAAGTTTGGTGAGAGATGATTCGCGTTTTTTGAGACTCGTGGCTTTCAGATCGTTTTCTGCCGTTCAGTTTGTGCTTGTGGGTTTGTATCTGCTCTTCAGTGCGTGCAGTCAGTTCGTATCAGAGTTTTCTGTGTGATCTTGCCTGCTCGTTGCTGTTTTTCAGGTCGCTCTTCACAGGCCTTGCTGTTCTTCAGTGCGTTCTGTTACTTCGTTCTGAGCAGCCGACTGTTTTCTAGCCATGTTTTGTATGCGTACTCCTCCGTAGAGTTCGTGCTGTGCGGGGGCTTGGTGTTGGGGTCCTGACCTTGACACAAGTCCAGTCCATGAACAGGGTGGGGAGGAGTTCATAGACCAAGAATTGGTTGCTTCAGCGTGACCAGTTCTCTCATATGCCTTTGCTCCGTGAGATCCGTGAGAATAATCCTGATGATTTCAGAAACTTTCTCAGGATGACGGACCCCGTGTTTCACCGTTTGTTGGCTTCGCTGACCCCCTATATCAGCAGGCAGGATACCTGCATGAGGCAAGCCATCACTCCGGAGCAGAGGTTGGTCGCTACCCTGCGGTATTTGGCCACAGGGAGAAGCCTGCAGGACCTCAAGTTCTCGACAGGCATCTCCCCCCAGGCTCTTCTTTGTGGACATTTACTGCTTGTGTTTGTTTGAGCTGACCCTGACAGAAATATGTGGAGTCCAGAAAATGGCGTGATTGTGTAACCTTATGCAAAGCACTGTTTGGCTGTTATTTACTAAATGCAAAGACACTTTTCACTACAAGTGCACTTGCAACTGCACTGAAACAGCACTTGTAGTGCAAAGTGGATTTGCCCTTAGGAAATAACCCCCATTTTCTCATAAAACAACAATTACATCACCCCAAAAGTGTTGTAGTGTTGAGACAATAATCCACACATTCTTGATGAACAATCTTTTTAATACCTGCACAATCACATGTGCATTTACCAAAGGTTTTTCTGACAAACCAACATGTTTGTTGTATACCAATTTTTGTGGTGTCATTATCCAAAATCAAAATGTGCATTTTATAGAAAACAGGCTTGTGTAAAACCAACAAGAAAGACACAAATCTTGATCTTACAAATGTCACATTTGGTAGAACTGGAAGGCAATATCAGACATGAGTATTTAGGAACTGGGTTTGATATTGCGTTCAGATGGGGTGAAATCACCCCTGGAAAAGCCAAATTTGGAAGATGCACACAAATTTCACAATGTCAACATGTGCTATCTGCCATCATGGGGGATCAAGGGACGTGTTTTGGGGGAGAAAGCCCTTCCTCACCGCTACTTTATTATTGAGGAAGGGGTTGCACCCCCAAAACGCGTCCATTGATCTCCCATGATGGCAGATAGCACATGTTGGCACACTGTGTGCATCCTCCAAATTTGGCTTTGGGAAAAATCACAAAAACATTTCGCACATTGTAGCACACAAAAGAAGAAAGTGATTTGGAGGGGTTTTAAACTCGCCCCAAAACATAAATGATGTTTTTATATTTTGGAATAACATCATTGATGTTTTGCTTGATGTTTTCCAATTGTAAATTACACCCCATGATCTCCCCGATCAGGATCTGGGCACTTTCGGATGTGAAAGGATCTTCATCCACAACCTCACGATCACCTAAAAAGAGAGGAAACCCAAAATAAATTAGGTTTCAAAAAAATGCCGCCATCCATCTCTTATCTGAGCCTGTGGTCGCAGACACTCACCTGTTGTGGTGACTAGTTCCACCACGTATTCATCCTCCTGCTCATCTTGTGTTGGTGTTAGTTCACCTTCTTCCAGAGGTGGGGGGTCTGTGGTCTCCTCGGATGAGGGGTGCCCTCCGAGTCTTTTCTCTCCTATGTAAAACAAAAATGGTATAATTAGCACACAGATATTTAATGTCAGAACTATAAAGATGAAACATTGCTTGGAAGTGGGGTACAATGATCTATTTTAGCCGAGTTCCAAGATGTAGCTTTTTTAGTGTCCTTTGTCAACCTGCAATACTTTACCTGTTTAGTACAAGCTTCACAGATGTAGCCTCCCCTATAGTATACACTGGAGCACCTGTGTGCCCCCCCTAATAAAAATGGTGTTCTTTTGTCCCACACTAGTGCTCCAGTGTCCAGATGTGAAAACAGCTGCTGAGTGTCCTCTCCTTACACAGAATCTAGTTTGCATTTCATTCTAGTAACAAACCCATCTACACAACCCAATTCTTTTAATACAAGTATAGGGCGTCAAAATGGTGGCCAAATGCATATGGCCTAAACAATGGTATTTTATAGTCCAAAATAAAAATGTGTGATCCTAACGAATAATGTGCCCATGAACATGAAAGTTGCCATTTTAAACTGTACAACAGTTCCTAAAAGAACATGGAGCAGCACGAACGTAATAAACACAAAAAGAATAGGAACACAGCACAACTACTTACTTTTTTGCAGCACTCTCCGGATCTTTCTGTACTGCTCATGTTCTTGTAATTTCAGGTCTGACCACCGCTTCCTGAGCTGATCTTTCGATCGTCGTACCCCAAATTTCCGGTGCAGACTTCTGACCACTTTCGCCATGATCTTGGCCTTTCGGACATTGGGGTTGGGGTAAGGCCCATACTTTCCATCATAGTCGGCCCTCTTCAGGATGTCCACCATCTCCAACATCTCCCCAAAGGACATATTTGAGTCCTTTAATCTCCTTCTGGATCGGGACGTTTCAGGCTCCGGCCTTTCCTCCTCCTCCTCCTCCTCGTTGCTACAATTAGCACGATCCTGCTGTCTATCCGCCATGTGCTCTTCCCCCACTGCGCCCAACGAAAAGGGGCGGGGAATAGACTAGAAAGAACGTCAGGGGCGGGCGGAGTTATACGCATGCGCAGTGTGTATAGATCGTAACACGCGCGCGTCTTACGTACGATCTGTGAACGGAGGAAGGAGCATCGGAGACGCCGATCATGCTAACGAAGGTAGGATCTAAACTTGGGCCTATACTGCTTCGAAATGGAAGCCTATATTGTAACAAGATTAGGGGAGTTTGGCCTGACATTAGGGTTTGTCTTGTGTTGTGTCTTGCAGAGAAAATGGATGGGTTCAACGACCACAATTTCCTGCCCCTGTTTATTGACAAATACAGGGAGCTGCCCTGTCTGTGGCAGGTGAGACACCCCCACTATAATCACAAACAGAAGAGGCAGGCAGCGCTGGAGAAACTGCTGGAGTTGGTGAAGCCGGTGGTCCCCACAGCAACCATCCCCTATTTAAAAGCCAAAATTGGTGGCCTGAGGAGCACTTATCTTAGGGAGCGCAAGAAGGTCACAGATTCCCAGAGGTCCGGAGCTGCAGCAGATGACGTTTATGTCCCTAGGCTGTGGTACTATGAGAGACTGCGATTTCTGTCAGACCACACTGAAGTCAGGGAATCCCTCTCTACTCTTCCTTCCACACTTCCTTCCATACCAGCTGAGCCTTCCGATGTCCAACCTGGGCCTTCCAGCCAGGAAGAAGTGGAGGAGCCCAGCTGGAGTCAGGTATAGCATTCTTCTACAGATTTCTGGGCAATAAATAAATGATGTTTACTAGATGTTATTATTGATCATTAATTGCTGATTAAAAAAAGTGTTTTACATATCAATAGACAGTAGTGGGCACCCAAAATTGGGACAAGAATGCAAAATGCTGGGCTCAGAAGGATAGTCTGTTATATTTGTTAACATTCAATTTGCAACAGTCAGGAGGTGAAAATTGTGTGTGATTGATGTAAAAAATACTAAAACTATGTCCCTTTTTCATACACAGGAAGACCTCAGCCAGGAGGAGGTTGTGGAATGTGGCAGTCAGGAGGAGGCGGGGATTAGTGGCAGCCAGGAGGAGGCGGGGCTAAGTGTCAGCCAAGAGAAGCCTGGGACCAGTCGCAGCCTGACTGAGTCTAAGATTCCTCCCCTCCGCCTGCCATACAAAAGGGCCAGGAAGGCCACTCCCAGTCCTGTGCAGGATTCAGCATACAGGCTGATCCAGGAGGCTTCTGCGTCCCTCAGAGCCTTCCCCAGTCCTGAAGAGGCCTTTGCCTGCATGGCTGCCACCAAATTGCAGGGCATGCAGGAGGGCCAACGCAGGCTCTCTGAGGACCTGATTTATAAAGTCCTACGTAAGGGCATGAGTGGGGAACTAACACCCAAGACGGATGTCATTGAGATGGACGATCCTCCTCCTCCTCCTCCTCCTGCTGCCACAACTCCACCACCACAGCCAAAGCCTGTAAGGAAACATGGAAGGAAGACCAAAGAGTGATTGCCCTGGGTTCAGTCTGGTCTGACAGAAGATGCAGTCTCTCGTATGACCACAGCCTGGGGACACAGATGTCATCTGCTGCTTTCCGGATCTCTGTGACTTCTGGACCAGACTGCACTCCCTTAGATATGGACTCCTCAGGCCACCAATTTTGCTTTTAAATAATTGATGTCTGCCCTGGGGGTCCAAGGCTTCGCCAATTTCTGCAGTTTCTCCAGCGTTGCCTCCCTCTTTGTTTTTTTATAGTTGTGACCCCTTGATAAAATTTTTTTAGGTAAATTCTACTCTCCTGTGTGTGTTTTCATCCAAAAAGGACAGTTTGTTGGTGACGATTCAGGTACATTTCTAAAGTACAATGTGAAATTAACAAGGGACAACAACACCAAACAATCTCCTACAGATTAAATAGGACAACATATCAATGGTGTTGTGCGAACTTGTCACAAAAAACACACAAACATTTTCGGGAGTACAAATCAAAATCACCAAAAAAAAAAAAAGAGAAACACAAAAAAAGATTCTACATTAAAGCCAAAAAAAAAAAAAAATATATACAAAAATATGTTGTCAGATGTGAGAAATCAAAATCTATTGAGGGAATCCCGATAAATAGTAATGAAATAAGTTTGTGAGAAGTGTGTGTGAATATGAGCAGCAAAACTACTTAATTCTTGTCACATTATAAAGAAGAAGAGAGTGCGCTGTATTAAACCATTTTGAACATTGCAGCGTGACAAAAGTGCTGTATCCATTGCGAACGCTAAGTTTACCAGAACGAGCTGTCCTGTCTCGGAATTTCTTCTGAGCATGCGTGGCACTTTGTGCGTCGGAACAGGCCACACACGGTCGGAATTGACGCGATCGGATTTTGTTGTCGGAAAATTTTATCTCCTGCTGTCCAACTTTGTGTGTCGGAAAATCCGATGGAAAATGTCCGATGGCGCCCACACACGGTCGGAATTTCCGACAACACCCTCCGATCGGACATTGTCCATCGGAAAATCCGACCGTGTGTACGGGGCATAACAGCTGTATGATGTAAGGTGATATTTGATAGCCTCCAGGGCTAAACAGTGCGGTATACAAGAATACAATGCCTTAACATCAACAGTGATCCAAGTATTGGTTGCTGACCATTTGATTTCATGTGTGTGGGCAAGAAGGTGACATGTGTCCCTAAGGTATCCTGGTAAGCGGGTGACGGGGGTTGGAGATGTTCATCTACCCACTCGCCAAGTCTCTCCAATGGGGACCCTATGCCCGCAACAATGGGGCGGCCCTGAACAGGAGTGAGATATTTGTGGACTTTTGGAAGATGATGGAATACTGGAATATACGGTTTCTCTACCATCAAATAATTTGTCATTTGTTCCAGTATTTCTGCATTCTTTCCTTCATCCAAAAGGTGTCTCATTTTACATTGTATAACTGGGTTTGTGTCTGAACTGAGTATATGATAGGTATTAGCATTGTTCAGCTGTCTCAGTGCTTCCTCTCTGTAGCTGTCAGTGTCTAAGATAACTACCAGCCCACCCTTATCTGCTTTCAGTATACTGATATCCTTTCTTTCTTTTAACCCTGAAGAGCAATATATTTTGTTTTGGATAAGTTAAAGCGGAGTTCCACCCAAAAATGGAACTTCCGCTGATCTGATTACACTCTGGTGTCACATTTGGCACCTTTCAGGGGGGAGGGGGAGCATATACCTGTATAATCCAGCCATTTGCTCCCACCTCCGGGCATAGATCACCGCAGGCTCCACGGTGATCTACACCATGTCTGGCCCCTCCCGCTGTCTTCTGGGAGACACACAGGTCCCAGAAGACAGCAGGGACCAGTGGGGATGTGCATGCGCAGTAGGGAACCAGGCTGTGAAGCCGCAAGGCTTCACTTCCTGATTCCCTTAACAAAAAGGGCGGCACCTGCACCCGAGAGACGAGGGACAGATCGGCTTCAGGTGAGGAGAATGCAGGCAACCTGGACAGGTAAGTGTCCATATTTTAAAATTCAGCAGCTGCAGTATTTGTAGCTGCCGACTTTAAAAAAGAAATTTTTTGCGGAACTCCGCTTTAAACCCCCCAGGATATCTGTGAGTTTGAGACAATTCTTTCAATTTATTCAATTCCATTTCAACTATATGCTGGAAAGAATCTACAGCTTCACTACGAGCCTGAATGGGGTAAAATATCTATCACTCAGAGAGATGGCACTTTTCTTGATGCCCACACTCAGACTCTGATTGAAGTCTTTCCAAAGCAGATATCATGGTTAATTGATCAAATAGGAAAGATGTGCGATTGTCTGATTGTAGGGTGTGTGTGAAGTGACATTATCTGCTATTGTTTCCTGTGAGAAATGTTTTTTAAGCATTCAATTTCTGATAAAGCGGTTAATGTCTAACACGGTGGAAAAAACATCAAACTCGTGTTGGGGCAAAAGATAAACCTCTAGACAACAAAGACAGTTCATCATTGGATAGTGTGACATATGACAGATTTAGTACATTCACGGTACCTAATCTCCCGGCTTCTTGGATCGTGTCGAATAATTCTTGTGCTCTGTCTTTGCTGGTTGACTTCCCCCGTCTTGTCCTTTTCTTTTTCCTTTTGATCTTTTCTTTGTGTCCCGAGTTTTTTGATGATTTATTTGGAGATCCTTGTCTAGAAAAGACAGAGCCGACCAAGCTGCAAGATGTATTTGATAAACTTGGCTCAGCTATGTCTGAAAGATCCAACTGAGTGTCCAAGATCTCGGGTGAGCTAAAAGGAACTCTTTTGTCGCTGGTTGATCTGGGTCTTCTCTTTAGGATGGAATGTGGAAATCTGCCATTCCTACGCACATACATATTACCTTCCTCGTAATCTTTCAAATCTTGTAGGAATTTGGATCTTTTGGTTTCCATTATCTCGGCTTCTAGATTTTTTATATTGGTCTGTAGCTCTTGATTTAATTTTTCATATGAAACAGCCGACGGGAATTGATTTACAGATTCCTTTAAGGTAGTTTAAATCCACCAGAATCTTTTCCTCGTATGTCATGATAAGATTCATGAGACTCAGTGATAACTTTCTTTTCTGTCACAAAAGTATCGCAGTATGTCATTAATGGGAACTTTTTTATTCTTAGGCCCCTTGGGATCATACCCTCATCAACATATTTATTCAGTCCTGTGAAGTCCTACCAGAGTTGTAGTTCTTTCCGCATAAGATATTTTAGTCTATCAAAGATAGAACTGCACTCTGAATTTGATGTCCCTTCATCCTTAGTAAACACTTGAGAAAATGTAATGCATCAGTCTGGTATGGTTAAGATTGCTTGTATGGCCTCAGGTTGATCAATTTCCTGGATGTCTGTGTTCTACTGCATGCTGTTAGTAATGCAATGTTGTCCAAGCTGCACTCTGACACTCTTGACTAAAAAGTCCAATATTCTAGCAGGAGCGGGTGCATAAACAGGACAAAGTAGCAAAAGAAAACTAACCCAAGGTGTACCGCTGTATAATGTTAGTGTGCAGAGTGGTCGGTGCTCTGGCTAATTGAGTTCACAGAGAATCCATAACAAGTACAAACCGGCAACTTGACAGCTTCCCCATAGAACATTTTTTATGTAGCATTATAGCAGTAACATCATCCTAAGCTGACGCGTTTCGGCCTAAGCCTTCATCAAAAGCATAAAAAACACACACATATATATATATATATATATATATATAAATATGTATATATATATATATATATATATATATATATATATATATATATATAGGAACAACCCTCTTCAAATGAGATGGACAGTAATAGCTTGATTAAAAAATCATCTCATTAATTGGTTACAGATGGAGATGATCAAAACCTGGGTCAAACAATCACATGTAAAAGGGGGTTGAAATAGGAAGCACAAGATGTTAACCATTAAAGTCCCACTGGTGCAGCAGTGGAAAAATTGCAATACAAAATAATTAATATATTTCAAAGAATTATTTCAAAAACAGGCTAACATCCATCCTATTGTTCATACTCAACTCTCCTAAACTCGTCTAAACTTTGTACAAACGATGCTCTATATGAGTGTCTTTCACTGCCAAGAGAACAGACGTTTTTTAAGCCCAGTGTGCATGGAGCCTTAAGTGCAAATACTGTTACATGCAGTTCCCTAGGAACAGCTAACACCTGAGTTTAACACCTCTCTCACTAGGAGGCTGGCTATAGCTGACAGCTCAGGTAGCTGGCTGCAGGGATCCCCAGGCAGGCTCCACAAGGGTATGGTTGGAGGAGTCTTTGGTCTGGAGGCTCAGGTGGTTCAATGTTACCCCATTGTAAAGGACAGTGCAGACCACAGTGATTGGGGTTTAAAAAGAAGCTGCATGCCCTTGCGCTCTCCACCGATGGCCCACACAACCACACAGCAATGGAAGACCCATTACCTCTTGACAGCTCACATGCCCAGTCACTGCTGTTCCATCAGTCATGGTTTTTCTGAGCAACAAATGGCAGAAAGAGCTGGAAGATGATAGGAGCCCAAGAGATTGTGCGCAACAGAGCCTGCTCCCACCACTGAGAAAGGCGAGTAAAGGGGCAAAGCTTATTTTCTGGTAGTGATGCAGGCAGGTAGTCTGGAGCAGTGTTTGTCAATCTTTTTTCATTCCAGGCACCCTTTAAATTCCACACAATCCTGAGGCACCCCATTGTAAAAAACTAAACTAATAGTTTCACATATTGCAGCATCATCCACACACATAGGACATCCAGCATTAGAGGGGATTTATTATCACAAAGCAAATACACCTTTGCACACCGGTACTGACTAGTATTCCGGCATTTCTCTCCTCCCTCAGTATCTCTCCCTCATTCAGTTAATGTGACCCCAGGCTTGATCCACCTGCTGGCCTGTACACAATTTTTGGGTAATTGGGGCAATTTTTAGACATTATGCCAAGGCACCCCTGAAGAATCCAGAATGCACCCCAGCATGCCATGGCACCTTGGTTGAAAAAGGCTGGTCTAGTGCATTGGAGAATAATTTTTATTAATCCAGATTTCCAAATAGTAGAAGGTATAGCATCCAAGTAGCATTTACATTTTGACCTAAGATTGTTTACTGGGTTTGACACAGTGGCAGAGCAGAATTATATCTGAATTTTGGGATGGATGGAAAATCTCAGTTTTGTAGAAATATGGGGGTTAGAATACTTTATTTGTTAGGGTGTTTTTTCTGTGCCAGTTCAGAGTGAAGACAGGTTAGCAAACATGTCTACTTGTCACTAAATACCTGTATAGAGCAATCTGAAGAATTTGGAAATGGAACTGGTGGATTTCCTCTTTCGCTCCATGCAACTTTTTGAGATGTAGGTTGTTCCCCCAATCACAGGGAGTCATGAGTTGTATGTTAACCCTACAATTCCACATTACCTCTACTTGACTTGCCTCTTGCCAAGAACCATCCCAAAGGCTGTGAAGCATAAGCAGTTTTTCGAAGGATAAATGTAGTGTTTTGTAATAGAACATATTGTTGAGGCAAAATGACGATCTTGAAATGAAATAAATAATAATTTAGCAGTATAAGCAGCATCTTAGGACCCTGGGCCCAAGCTAGCCTTGTTGCCCTTCAGTTATGACCCCTGTGACTTTGTGCTATGGTAATCACTTATATGCTTGTGGCATTCCAGATTGTGTATAGACCCAATGGGTATTTCTAAAATCAAAGCCACCCTTATTTGCCCTTCCTGCTGCAGTTCATTTGGGGTGAAAATGACGGTTATTGGTTACATAATTATTCTGTCAACTTCATCCAGCTTCCTTAATTTCCCATATATTATATTATACCCAAACACACCTCATAAAACAAGAAACCACAAGGTCAGGATAGCCCCAAATGCACAAAAAAAAAATGATTTAT
Organism: Aquarana catesbeiana; assembly: GCF_042186555.1. Classification (NCBI taxonomy): domain Eukaryota; kingdom Metazoa; phylum Chordata; class Amphibia; order Anura; family Ranidae; genus Aquarana; species Aquarana catesbeiana. Next base: position 54,687,758 of record NC_133326.1, on the reverse strand, counting down.
ACTTTAAATTCAAGTCTGCATATTCCCTGGGGACAGGAGCTGTAAACTCATGTTATTCCTAATGAACTGAGTTTTCTTATCATCAAGGTCTAAGCTTTTTATTTATTTATTTCAATCTATATTAATTGGACCGATAATTAGATAGCCAGAGGCTGATGTTACCTTTTCAAGGGAAAATCCGATTTTATTGAGGTAAATTGGTCCAAGTCTTCTTCCGGAAAGGCTTATGTCCATGTCACTCACAATAAGGTTGGAGTCAGTTACTTCGGACTAGGAGATGGTAATATCCCAGAGCTCCTATGCAGCTTGTTAATATGCCAACACAAAACACACTGGCTTGCAAATAACACTATTTAACCTTTCTCTATTTGTAATAACCATAGCTTATGTATTGTGTTACATTTGATCGTTCAGAAAATGAGTGCATGTTTTTCAATGTCTTTCTCTGTATTAAGGGAGAGCCACCCCCTCCTGCAGGCTCCAGCATGCCGCAAACAAACAGACAAGCGAAAAGTCTATAATTGGATGCTGAATCTGCGTCAGAATAGACTTTTCCTTAATGAAATCCTACAAACCAAAAGAAAAAGCCTCTGTGCTAGTTTAACTCTTCGCTGGCTTTGTTTTTTAAAATAATACAAGGCAGGATATTAATATACAATCCATAAAAACATCAACTATATCTTTTTATTAGGGCAAGAGTACATTGCTTATATTAGCAGACGTGGTGTCAAAGCTATACATATAACATATTTATAGAGTGGCAATGTCCCTTCTGAAAAATATTGTAAAAAAAATTGCTAATAGCACCATATTTATAAATTACATTGTACCATGGAACTGATATACTCATATTGTAAAGTAATTGTTCCCTTACCTTTGTGAATAAGGTGAAGCTGGGTTCAATTCAATCATCCAATCTGCAATACGATTTTTGTAATTTACATTACTCATGACTGGATATTTGAATACATACAGTACTTTAAATACAGTGTATCTAAACCTGAGGACAATCCTAATGGGCCGTACAAACGATAGGATTTTCCAAAAACAAATGTTGGATGTGAGCTTGTTGTCGGAAAGTCCGACCGTGTTTATGCTCCATAGAACATTTGTTGTCGGAATTTCCTCCAACAAATGTTTGAGAGCAGGTTCTCAAATTTTCTGACAACAAGGACTTGTTGTCAGAAATTCCAAGCGTGTGTACACAATTCCGACGCACAAAAGACCACGCATGCTCTGAATCAAGCAGAAGAGCCACACTGGCTATTGAACTTAATATTTCTCGTCTCGTACGTGTTGTACGTCACCGCGTTCTTGACGTTTGGAATTTCTGACAACATTTGTGTATGCAAGACAAGTTTGAGCCAACATCCTTTGAAAAAAATCCACGGTTTTGTTGTCAGAAAATCAAATCGTGTGTACATAGCTTTAGATGTGGGGACTGCATTCATTTTCTTTTTTTTCAAGTGTCTTGGGCAGAAAGACTGCTTGAGATAACATTTCAGTGTGCACGGGGCAGCCCTGGATTTCTGGGAGAATCAGTAACTATTTTTTAGATTTGTCTAACATATACAAGCATATTCATTTGTATATTTAACAGACCAAAGGGAGCAAATAAGAGAAATTCATTGTCATGGTTTATATACTCTTTAAAATGATTGTAATGTTTAGTTTTTTGTTTTTTATTAAAATAACAAACATGTTATACTTACCTCCTCGGTTGCAGTGGTTTTGCACAGGGCAGCCCCGATCCTCCTCTTCTCGGGTCTCTCTTCACTGCTCCTGGCCCCTCCCTCTTGTCAAGTGCCCCCACAGCAAGCAGCTTGCTATGGGGGCACCCGAGACGTGCTGCAGCTCCGTGTGTTATATGGAGCTGCCGTTCAGCCCTGTCCCCTCTATCTGCTGACTGACTTTGATTGACAGCTGTGGGAGCCAATAGCCCTGCTGCTGTGCCTCCGCCAATCAGGAGGGAGCGTTCCGGATGGCCGAGGGATTTGTGGACATCGCTGGACAGAGATGGGGCTCAGGTAAGTATTAGGGGGTTGGGGAGGCTGCTACACACAGGTTTTTTATCTTAAGATAAAAAACCTTCTGCCTTTACAACTCCTTTAAGCAAAGTGACATCCTGTCCAAATTTAGTAAACCAATCGCTAAGTGTGCAGGATTTTTATTAAAACTAAGTACAAGGGCTGCACTTAAAGTATTACAAATGTGGACATACAGTCAGATCCATAAATATTGAGACATCAACACAATTCTAATATTTTTGGCTCTATACACCACCACAATGGATTTGAAATGAAAAGAAAAAGATGTGCTTTAAGTGCAGACTTTCAGCTTTAATTTGGGGGTATTTACATCCAAATCAGATGAACGGTGTAGGAATTACAACAGTTTGTATATGTGCCTCCCACTTTTTAAGGGACCAAAAGTAATGGGACAGATTAACAATCATCCATCAAACTTTCACTTTTTAATACTTGGTTGCAAATCCTTTGCAGTCAATTACAGCCTGAAGTCTGGAAAGCACAGACATCACCAGACGCTGGGTTTCATCCCTGGTGTTGCTCTGCCATGCCTCTACTGCGACTGTCTTCAGTTCCTGCTTGTTCTTGGGGCATTTTCCCTTCAGTTTTGTCTTCAGCAAGTGAAATGCATGCTCAATCGGATTCAGATCAGGTGATTGACTTGGCCATTGCATAACATTCCACTCTTTCCCTTAAAAAACTCTTTGGTTGCTTTCGCAGTATGCTTCGGGTCATTGTCCATCTGCACTGTGAAGCGCCGTCCAATGAGTTCTGAAGCATTTTGCTGAATATGAGAAGATAATATTCCCCGAAACACTTCAGAATTCATCCTGCTGCTTTTATCAGCAGTCATATCATCAATAAATACAAGAGAACCAGTTCCATTGGCAGCCATACATGCCCACGCCTTGACATTACCACCAGCATGCTTCACTGATGAGGTGGGATGCTTTGGATCATGAGCAGTTCCTTTCCTTCTCCATACTCTTCTCTTCCCATCACTCTGGTACAAGTTAATCTTGGTCTCATCTGTCCATAGGATGTTGTTCCAGAACTGTGAAGGCTTTTTTAGATGTTGTTTGGCAAACTGTAATCTGGCCTTCCTGTTTTTGAGGCTCACCAATGGTTTACATCTTGTGGTGAACCCTCTGTATTCACTCTGGTGAAGTCTTCTCTTGATTGTTGACTTTGACACGCATACACCTACCTCCTGGAGAGTGTTCTTGTTCTGGCCAACTGTTGTGAAGGGTGTTTTCTTCATCAGCGAAAGAATTCTTCAGTCATCCACCACAGTTGTTTTCCGTGGTCTTCCGGGTCTTTTGGTGTTGCTGAGCTCACCGGTGCCTTCTTTTTTTTTTTAAGGATGTTCCAAACAGTTGATTTGGCCACATGCTTTTGCTATCTCTCTGATGGGTTTGTTTTGTTTTTTTCAGCCTAATGATGGCTTGCTTCACTGATAGTGACAGCTCTTTGGATCTCATATTGAGAGTTGACAGCAACAGATTCCAAATGCAAATAGCACAATTGAAATGAACTCTGGACCTTTTATCTGCTCCTTGTAAATGGGATAATGAGGGAATAACACACACCCGGCCATGGAACATCTGAGCAGCCAATTTTTCCATTACTTTTGGTCCCTTTAAAAGTGGGAGGCACATATACAAACCGTTGTAATTCCTACACCGTTAACCTGATTTGGATGTAAATGCCCTCAAATTAAAGCTGAAAGTCTGCAGTTAAAACACATCTTGTTCATTTCATTTCAAATACATTGTGGTGGTGTATAGAGCCAAAAAGATTAGAATTGTGTCGATGTCCCAATATTTATGGATCTGACTGTAACTTTTCTTAATAATGCCAAAATGGCAGGGGGGAGTGATCATGGATTGGATATCAGTAATGAATTTCCACCCAACCCCACATAAGAAATTTCTCAGCCAAAACTGATTTGTTGTTAGGAATGGCTTAAAACATTGGTCTGAGACATTTTCACTTAGGGGTGTACTCACTTTTGTTGCCAGCGGTTTAGACATTAATGGCTGTGTGTTGCGTTATTTTGAGGGGACAACACATTGACACTGTTATACAAACTGTACACTCACTACTTTACATTGTAGTAAAGTGTAATTTCTTCAGTGTTGTCACATGAAAAGATATAATAAAATATTTACAAAAATGTGAGGGGTGTACTCACTTTTGTGAGATACTGTATATATACACACACAAAATAGTTCATATGTGAATCCTATAAACAATGTATATAAAGTGCCACAGAAGATTAAGGATAAAAAACTGTGCAAAAAAATGCTCCGATCTGATCCACAATATATGCGAAACACCACTGCATTAACCTTCACCACCCCTTGTGGGTATTCGCTCACCTGATACAGAGGACCCCACTAATATGTGAAGTCATATGCGCTTTGTAAGTAATGACTCAAATCCCTCTTCATTCCATGAAACTGACCATCAGATCGCAAGTATGTTCTCAATAGCTGATAAACCAAGGAAGGAAGCACAGACATCCAATAGTGCAGACTGCCTAATTCATATTTATTATTAAAAACAAGCATTGCACTTACATGTACTCCATAAAATCAGGCATGGTATAAACACAGGCAAAACATTGATTTCTAAGATGGCGCCCAAGACCTGCCCAGCGTGATGATGTCACTGCCCACCTGTCGCATAGCGTCCAATTGGCTTTCTCAAAAGGATCCTTTTGAGAAAGCCAATTGGGCATTATATAATATTAAAAAAGAATAAACATATAAATGTTATATATTTAAATATATTATTGTGAAAATAAAAAGTAGCGCATAGATTGTGCCAAAAGTGTTCAATCAAGAAAACAACTGCCAGTTTTCCACCTTTCAGGTGGGATTTCTGGCTGCTATTTACGTTTTATGTTACTTCCGGGGACATGGGGGAGGAGTGTGGGCACCGGCGTTGAGAACGTCCCATCTGATGCTTGTCCCCCCTCCCTCTTCCTCTCCTTGACTTCTAGAGAGAGGCATCACATGACAGGGGATGGACGCACCTCGGCCATCCTTTGGGAGGACCCACCTGGCGGCCCCTTGAGATCCGCGCAGAGTTTGACCCAGAAGGTTCGCAGAGCTGTGATGTCCGTTCACTGGCCCTGAGAGGCAACCTGCTCGAGTGACTCCCTGTCGCTGACAAGGGAGTCCATCGCATCTGGTAAGAGTTTCTTACACACCATCTTTACCAAGTCGCATGTCATTGTGAGATACAACTTGGGGACGATTTGTTGATTCACCCGTGTTATAACATCTGCCTCCCCGTATCCACGCATGGTTTTCAGTGGGACATTCCATGTTATTTGTTCCCCATTCACCGATAGGACTTTATTCACCTATATTGAAAGACTTATACGTTTTTTACTGTTATGTTTATTTTTTGTGGATATTTGTTTTTTTCAGTTGTTTTCTTGATTGAACACTTTTGGCACAATCTATGTGCTACTTTTTATTTTCACATGTTTCTTTGGTTGTTGTCACCTTGTAAGTAGCTGCTCCACACTATATATTTTTTCAATTTAGCGCAGTGTACACTTTTATTAAATATATTATTATTTCTGTGATAAGTTTGGGTTAGCAAAAAGTAGCGCGGGATGTATATTTACTCATTCTTAATCAGTGGATGTGCTTTAACTGGAGGGAGTTCTGCAGGGGTAAGGTAGCCATGCCCTGCTCAAGTCCTACCCAGCATTTGAAGGCACCATGTTTATTTGAATCAAGGACTCTGCACTAATGAATGGCTTGATGATATTTCAATAGGTCAGGGAAGAGTCAATAATCAAAAAGAAATCCCTGACTCCATAGGACCAGAAGTTAATGAACTGTGCCCTAAAAGAGTGGAGGAAGGCCATGTGGACATGGAGTGGAAAAGTGTGTAGCAAAAAAACCTGGGGGAAATATTCATTTTTAAATTGTTGTTCCTTCCAAACCAAGTGAAAGATTGAGAATGCCAACGTTTTAAATTTGAGCGGATCGCTGTCAGTAACAGTGGAAAGTTTTCTTTAAAACTATCTACCAAAGATGGTGTAATGTTGACCCTCAGGTATGGCATTTCTGTAGATGCCCACGTAAATGGGAATTTAGCTTGAATGACTCTAAGCCTGGGTGTGGAGATGTTTATGTTCATTGCTTCAGACTTCCCTACATTGATCTTATAGTTCGAAAGAAATCAGTAGTGTTGTAATTCTCACAGAATAACGGGACATAACTTTTTTTATTAACTTACATATGTCATTCAAATTTCATAGTCGGTAGAGTATCTCTTCCTCTATAATAACTCTCAGGGGCGGCCCATCCATTAGGGACGCCCAGGCACCCCCCCCTCTCTCCTTGCCACCCCCTATATGGTAATGGTTAGATTCATGCATAGCATGAAATTTCCATGGCCGCCGCTGCCACCCTCTATTCATGCGTCCGCCCCCTTTTGGGTCACCGGGTGCATGAATCATAGCGGCCAGGTTTTTTTTAAGCACCTGATTAGAGTCATAGGCTCTAATAGGCTTCAAAATAGGGTGGGCTCGGGACACTGAGGATGCGTCCGGAGCCCACCCAGGTGTGTTGCAACAGCAAACGAATATTCGCTGTTGCAACACTGATCCTCCTCCCAGCCAATCAGGAAGTGGGACTGATACCCGTCATGCGACTGGCTGAAAGGACAGGCGATGCTATTGGATGCCTAGGAGGAGGGGAGGAGATGCACAGCAGAATCGAGGAGGAGAAGAGCTGTCCGGTCCCCGCCGATATCTGGATGCCTGGTCCACGCTGCCCCAACATGGATGCCCAGTCCCTGCCGCCCCTGCATGGATGCCAGGTACGGCTGCCTAGATGGGGTAAGTGCTGGTGGACTGACTGGCGGACAGCGGGGGGTGGGGTTTGAGTTTGAGTTGCCGCGGAGGGAGGGAGGTTGGTTGTTTGCCGCCCCCAAAACAAAAAACTCTTCTTCTTTTTATTATTTTTCATTGCAGGTAAACAATGGATTTCATTATAAAAGAAGAGAAGTTACTATAGAGGAAGAGTTGCTCTACCAACACATGAAATGTGAACGAACTATGTAAATTCCAAAAAATTCTAAATCTTTTGTCAACTTTTGCATTTTATTTCAGTACAGCCCTCATATTATGCAGTTTACCGTAACCTGTATTATGATAAGAAAGTTCAGGTTATAGTAAACACAATTTATTTACATTTAAATTGACAGAAAGTATTCAAAAATGCGTTTAATTTGTGATGAATGCTTTTGCTATATTTCAAGTGAGTCCCTGAAAGTGGTACTAAACCATAGACCAAAATGCTAATTTATTGCAGCTTACCAATCATTAGATGTGGTGTTGGCATTTTTTGGGGGGAGGTTTCCCTCTGTTTTCACCTGATGATCTGGCCAATAACACATCTCCTGTGTTATAGGGCGTACACACGGTCGGACTTTGTTCGGACATTCCGACAACAAAATCCTAGGATTTTTTCCGACGGATGTTGGCTCAAACTTGTTTTGTCTACACACGTTCGCACAAAGTTGTTGAAAAATCCGATCGTTCTAAATGCGGTGACGTAAAACACGTACGCCGGGACTATAAACGGGGCAGTGGCCAATAGCTTTCATCTCTTTATTTATTCTGAGCATGCGTGGCACTTTGTCCGTCGGATTTGTGTACACACGATTGGAATTTCCGACAACGGATTTTGTTGTCGGAAAATGTTATCTCCTGCTCTCCAACTTTGTGTGTCGGAAAATCCGATGGAAAATGTCTGATGGAGCCCACACACGGTCGGAATTTCCGACAACACGCTCCGACCGGACATTTTCCATCGGAAAATCCGACCGTGTGTACGGGGCATTAGACTGCCCTCACTCTGGATGAAGGAGCACACGGGGCACATTCGGACAGCAGCATTGTCAGTCTGATGGGAGGGGAGTGTTAGGTGGCAAGCAGATTTAGATATACAGTACTAATAAATTGAAGCCAAACTCCAGATAATACTTTATAAAGAGTTACAGCAGTTTCCTGTTGGTATAAAGGTTTTTTTCATTAATAAATAAAAGCTGTTTATTATAAGCACTCCTGTCAGTGCTAAATGGTTTGTCTCATCCCTGTAACTGATACATCTGCAAGAGAGCTTGTTCTTTTAAAAAACAACAGACTTGTTGTGTGACGGACCCCCATACTCAAGAAAAGTATCTCCACCATTAAAGCTTCCTTGCCGGTACCAGCACGATCCAAGACACCTTAGCTCACCCACTCATTTGTCAAGACATCAGTGTAGGGTGAAGAGAAGCATAAGTCTATTCAAACACAGGCACAAAGAGATATACACTCAGGGACAATCCCCCCTTCTTTGCATAATGACACAGGATGGGTAAACTTTACCTCCTCTAGTAACATGACACACAGGTGTATTCAACTTTCCAGCAGTAGACCATCTTGGTGTCTGACACAGGTGTCAGAAACCATGAATCAGACTGAGGCATAAGTACAGTTAAATCAAGACTTGTTTAATAATAATGATAAAAAGGTGAACAGAGTAAACATAGTCAAAACATAGCCAGAGTTCAGAAACGGAAACGGATAGTCAGAGAAGCCAAAACATCTGGGAGCCAGAGGTGAGTGTAGTAGAAGAGCAAGCAGGATCTGGAGCCAGAAGGGATTATCAGCCAAGCAAGTCTTTAACAGGAACACAGGAGAGTGTCTCTAGAGATGTGACCAAGGCGAAGTCAGAGACTGCTTAAATAGGCAGGACTGACGAGCAGGATATCATCAACAGGTGAGTCACTGTGGAGAGAAAGGAGCTGGCAATTAGCCGACAGCTGAGCGGCCAGCTCAGATAAGGAAGGGCTGAGACCAGCCCTTACAGTACCCCCTCCTCAATGACCCCTCCCCCTCAGAGGACCACCAGGCTTGAGGGGAAAACATCTATGGAAATCACGGAGGAGGACAGGGGCATGTATGTCCGAGGATGAGACCAAAGAGCGTTCCACTGGACCGTACCCTTTCCAATGCACCAGGTACTGTATGCGCCCACGGAACCTACAGGAGTCAACAATGGACTGTACTTCATACACCTCATGGTTCTCAACCTGTACAGGGTGAGGACGAGGCGCCGAGGGGGTGTAAAACGGTTGCAGACCAAAGGTTTTAATAAGGAGACATGAAATACATTTGAGATATGCATATTAGAAGGAAGGTCTAATGCATAAGCCACTGGGTTAATCCCAGTAAGGAACACTATGAGGTTTATTTACTAAAACTGGAGAGTGCAAAATCTGGTGCAGCTGTGCATTGTAGCCAATCACCTTCTAACTTCAGCTTGTTCAATTAAGCTTTGACAAAAAAACCTGGAAGCTGATTGGTTTTTATGCAGAGCTGCACCAGATTTAGTACTGTCCAGTTTTAGTAAAGCAACCCCTATTTCACATACTACATAAGGAACTACTGTATCTTCTATGTTGTATGTTACATTATATGGACTAAAGCATTTGTTGTCTCAACAGTTGCTGGGGTTTCCCAGTAATCCCAAACTATTTTAATAAAGTTGACCTGAGGTTTATGTGTGTCTGTGAGACTGTTGTTTGCGGAGTAAAGGAGGAGTATTTATTGGGTACAAGGCTGCATGTGTATGATGTATAAATAAAGTTCTTTTTGATTTCTATAAAGCAGGACAGTTGACATGTTGGCAATTTTTACAAACTGTTTACAATGTTTAAATATTGATTGTTTAGTAACTAATAGTAGTTCCTTTTATATTTCCTTTTATATTCAGGGTGATCAGTAAAAATCATGCTCTTTCAGCAAATTATCTAGGTGGATGAAAAATTATCTAGGAATTTATCTAGGAAAACAAAATCAATCTAGGAAATTATCTGGGTTGACAACCCTGGTCTTGATGTTGAATTTGAATTGTGGGGTTGGAATACCATTTTAATTATATACAGCCTGACTCCATTACCCTAAAAGAAAAAAAAAATATGAGTGAGAATCTTAGGTACACTCTGACACAATAAAAAAGGGCATATACTATACCTCAAACTCATTTGGAGAAAATAATAAAAAGTGTCCAAGACAAATTGTGTCTCAACTGGTACCATTACCCAAACCAACCAATCAGCTTCTATCTTTCATTTTTTCAACTCAGCTTATAAAATAAAAATGTTTTTTTTTTTCTCATGATAGAGTAGTGCAAATGTAGTCTAATATTTTGTAAAAAAACAATAAAGTCATGAAGCGCTAAAAACTGTCAGTCATAAGAGACATATATAGTCATGTCATAAACAATGTAAATAAATGACCGGACCCCAATGCAGCTGCCTACTTCCGGAAAAAGTAGACAAAATTAAGCAAAAAATGAAGCGCTCAATGTGACCAGTACCAAAAGAACTTTGGCAATAGTAGTACTCAATATAGTTCATTTATTGGATGCACAATTAACTTAAAAAACAACTGTCCAATGAAAACCATGTAGTTAAAATCAAGCAAAATAAAATAAAAATCATTCTCATAGTTGAAGTACTCCGAATTATAATATATGCGATACCGCCACACTTCCTGGTGACAGACGGTTAACATCAATAGGTACACTCCATTGTCCAGGTAATGACCGGATAGCTAGATAGCTCAATGTGTAGGGAAAACCAGAGTGGAGAGACACAGCTCTCTAGAGTACAACTACTGGTTACTGGAGATGTCACACTCACTGTGCTGCAGATGGTGTACTGTAGTCCACGCTGCTGGGTGTAGAAAAACAGGTAGGCAAGCAGGCTGATACAGCGATCCAGCAAGCTACAATCTACTAAAATCTGACGTTCTGGATGGCATTCAGAGTGACGTGCACTAGCTCCAAAGACCTGGAGGCAAAGATCGAGGCCGAAAAGACCGGAAACAAAGGGTGTCCTAGAGTGTCCTGGTGTTAGGCGGGTTGTAGGCTTGTTGATACTGTGGCGACTGTGACTTACATGTTTCACGCCCTGCGCTTTATCAAAGTCACGGGAGCCACAGCAGGAAGGAATTATATAGGTATATAGATATGGGTGGGGTAAACTATCAGTTCTAATGATGTTAACCCCCTGTATGCCTTATACAAATACAATAATAAACACATACACAAAAAAAAAAACATCACATAAATGCAAAAAAACATGCACCATGTTTAGCAATAAGATGATAAAATAATTACATATATATATGTGTATTTACATATCTATAAAAATAATAACACATTATTATTGAACTCTCTCACAGTCCACCACTAGAGACATAAATTGTCACCAGTAATGGACTGTGAAAAATCCCAAAAGTACCCCCTTTGTTGAGGGTCTGCATAAATAATTTCTAAAACCACCATATAACATTAAAGTCTATATATGTGTAAATATATGAGTATACAATATATGTTAAAAAATTAATAAATGTATGTAATGGATCAAATGAAGACTACAACACCAATGGTATACTTGCCAGATGAACAACCACATACTATTCCAAGAAGCCACATTGAGAGAATTATCTCTCAATGTGGAACTGTACGTCATCATCCATCTTGCCTATTATCACATCTGCATACATATATATCAATAAATACAGCCACCTGTGACTTTATATTAATTAGGAAGGTATTATATAATCACACTCAGGACATTGATTTCTTTTTTAAGGCCCCCAGGCGAAAGAGATCCCAATAAATATATCCAAAAAGTCTCCCTTCGGCAAAGGAGCGAGAACCTTTCGTTGTCCGTATGGGTACCCCTAGGGATAGCCTCAATTGCAAGTACTTCCATTTGTCCAAAATCTCTATTATGCTTCTGACGAAAATGACGCGGAACGCTATGCTTAACGCATCCCTTTTTAGTCAATCTGCGATGCTCACTCACTCTAGTCCGTAGGGTGCGTATTGTACGGCCCACGTACAACAGGCCACATGAGCATCGTAGAACATAAACAACAAACTCAGTGGAACACGTGATAAACTGTTTAATTTGGAAGGACTTGCCTACATTGGTAACTTTTTCTGAATGACCATGAGGTATTGATTGGCAAGTGAGGCACCCTCTCTTACGACATTGGAAAATACCAGTCTTGGTGTCGAAATAGGTTCTGATACCAAACAGGGGCCTACTATTAGGTTTTGTTAATTTACTAGGAGCAATAATATTTTTAATCGTACGCGAACGTCTGAAGGTAACTTGTGGCTTGGGAGGAAGTATTGGGGCCAGAATATGATCAAGTTTTAGAATATCATAGTATTTGTATATTATTTTAGAGATAGCTCTATATTTTGTATCAAATGTTGACACGAATCAAACCCTGTTTACCATTTCTGAAGAATTATTGTTTCTATTGTTATTCACAGATGGTTGTATCTTATTGGAAAGGAGAGCGTTCATCACTAAATCCCCTGGATATCCTTTTGTCCTCAAACTTTTTTTGCATATACTGTCCCTGTACCATATAGTCTTCTGTTTTAGTACAGTTGCTACGCAATCTATGGAATTGGCCATTAGGGATATTTGTCTTCCACGTCGGGTGGTGGCAACTGGTATAATGAATATAAGAATTACCAGATGTAGGCTTGTTGTGATTACTAGTAATAATGGTATCTTTATCATGAGATCAGAACCAGATCAAGGAACACTAGCTCACTCTGGTCTATCTCATGTGTAAATGATAATCCCAATAGATTATCATTACAATATGCAAAAAAGGCTGAGAATAGGTTTGGACCACCACTCCAGATCAATAGGACATCATCAATAAAACGACCATAAAAAACAATATACTGGGAAAAAGGATTGTCTGCCCAAATCTTCATCTCTTCCCAGTACCCCATTGCCAGGTTCGCATATACAGGAGCAAAATTCACCCCATAGCTGTACCTTTACATTGGAGGTAAAATTGATCTAAAAACGTAAAATAATTGTGACGTAAACAAAAATCTATGCTGTAAGGGAGGAATTCCGATTAGAATTCATCTCACTGTTCTTGCTTAGAAAATACTGTATAGCAGCTATGCCCACCTCATGGGGTATTGAAGTGTACAGTGAGGAAACATCCAACGAAGCCCACATATAATTATCACACCAAGAATAATCCTTTAAGATTTCGATGACATGACTAGAGTCTCTGATATATGATGCTAATTGACACACCATGGGTTGTAATAGGTGGTCTATAGAGACTGACAGCCCACTAGTAAAACTGTTCGTACTATCGACAATTGGTCTCCCTGGGGGGTCAATCAGGGATTTATGCACCTTTAGGAGGTGATAAAAGTAGGCCGTACTGCATACTCTTGGAAGCAAAAAGCATTTCTCTTTGACATCCAGTACACCCTCCCTATGGGCTGCCTCGACAAGACTAACAAGTTCCCGTTGGTAATGGGGGAAAGGATCAGAAGGGAGTTTCAGGTAAGTATCCGTATCTGATAGTAACCGATGTGCCTCACGGAGGTAGTCTGGTCTGTCCTGAACGACCAAACGACCTCCTTTGTCAGCCTGTTTGACTATAATGTCTCCATTATTTGTCAAGTCTTTAAGAGCTTGCCGTTCAGCTGAGCTCAAATTACAAGATTTTTTATTCATAGGGGCATCACATAATTCTATTAGATCTTTATAAACAGCTTGGTAAAATGTTTCAATATGTGGACCCTTCCAGTTTGTTGGGTTAAATATAGATGGAGGTTTAAAACCAGTATGTGTGATGTCTGGCTCTTGAAAGGGACCTTGTGTCTGACTTTCTATATTACCTTCTGTCCATAGATCTTCTAAGACCTGTAAAAGCTCATCTTGGGGATAGAAAGTGGCACCATCATCTATAACCTCCAATGTCTGATTTGCAGTCTTAGTACTGGAGTCGCCAAACTTGGCAAACTGTCGTGAGAGAACGAATACATTTATTTAAATCTTTGAATAGGCCAAATTTGTTTGGTCCTGTTGAAGGGGAAAAACTCAAACCTTTCTTTAATAAAATGGATTCTGCTATTGTTAAATTATGTGTGGATAAATTGAATATCTTTATAGTACTATCACCTATGTGGTTTCTAACCTCTCTTTTTTGTTTATCCTTATATCGTCTTCCTCCTTTTCTACCTCTTCTAGTTTTTTTTTGAGTTGCAACGCTCCCTTTGGAGATTTGGATAAAAAAGTCTCATCAATTGGTGATGCAACATTTATCTCACCAGATGGGATAGTTGGAGCAACTGATACCCCTCTATTTCTAGGCCGAGCACCCTCTTTAATGTAGATATCCAGATCTTTAGATAGAGGGTTATATCTGTTGGATAATGGTACTGTCAAGTCAATAAGTACAAGATCGGTTCCTGGCTCCCTTATGTCTAAACTTTTGGGGGATAGTGTTACAACTGGTAAAGATTGCAGAACGCCATTAATACCAGAGGCATTAGAAACAGGAATGGAACCACATTCATGTTCCATAGACTGTGCCAAATCACAATGGTATCCATGAGTACGTTTGTTTTTTTGTTGTTGTTTCTTTTTATTGATCTTCTTTCTGTCTCTATTATTGTTTCTATTAGCCTTTATGCTTCCTCCTTTCCCATCATGGTTATTATTTGAGATTACTCTATCATTATTACTAGACCCAGAATGCTGGGAATGGCTAATAGCCTCACCTATAGGTGAATTATTATCTGAAGATCTGAAGTTGAGCGTTTCCACTCAAAGACATGACCAGACTTGTAGTCCATTACATCTCTTTGTAATTTCTTTGTTTTATTAGAGATCATGTTATCCTCATCTTTCTTAACATTCTTATTCTGAACCTCCAACCATTTGGAAAATAAACAGGATGAGCTAAATGCCTCAATAGCTTGTTGCCTTTCTAGTACCTGTTGTTCTGCAGTCCTAAGTTTTCTCTCTCTCTGCTGTACTAAGATTTTTATCCATTTAGTTCAAAATTCTGAAATCATTTGCCATTCCTTAGTGAGGTCCTCGTCTAAGAAGCTGTGTCTCCCCACTCTGGTTTTCCTTACACATTGAGCTATCTAGCTATCCGGTCATTACCTGGACAATGGAGTGTACCTATTGATGTTAACCCTCTGTCACCAGGAAGTGTGGCGGTATCGCATATATTAAAGTTTGGAGTACTTCAACTATGAGAATTATTTTTATTTTATTTTATTTTGTTTGATTTTAACTACATCATTTTCATTGGACAGTTGTTTTTTTAATTTAATTGTGCATCCAATAAACAAACTATATTGAGTACTACTATTGCCAAAGTTCTTTTGGTACTGGTCCCAATGAGCACTGCATTTGTTGCTTAATATTTTGTAAAGGGAGCACATAAATTTAGGGTAAAATCTGAGTGGAAGCTTTAGGTAAGTATCTTAAAATTAATAAATAAATTTACAATTTTTAGGTATTTATGGTTTTCCATTGTAAATAAAGAGGGTGTGGCTTTGTTTGTAGTGAGTTTAGTGGTTGGAGATTGAGGGAATGGGTATTTTTGTTAGGTGGGACTGGGGGGATTCCTAGTAGGGGGGCCTTGGTTCTCCCTTCCCACATTAGTTAATATTATTCTCACAATTTTTCCCCTTGCCCTCCCTCCCATTCCCTTTTGTTTTTTTGTTTGTGGAGGATTGAGAGAATCTTGGAACTGCATGCATATTAAGGGGGTATTCTAAATGATATGCAGTTTCTTTACTCTAGGAATGTTACATTTATATGTGATTTCGAATGTTATGTCTTGTAATCTTTTTCTTTCTAAAAGGAAAATAATAAAAAGATTTGAAACCAGAAAATAAAGATGTCAAAAACTGATTGGCTGTGCTCCAGCTGAGACAAAGGAGTTGATTTAATAAAGACAAATAGGCTGTTCATATTCAATGTGGTGAAATAATACTTTGCTAAGAAAACCCTATCACATGCAAGGAGTATGTAAAAAAATGCATTTTGTATCCAAATGATTGGATGATGGAAGTCAGCAGAGCTTAACCTCATTTACTTAGAACTAGGGCAAATTGCCCTGCAACGTGCAACTGCCCTTCCAAAGTCAGAAGTTTTAATAAATGAACACCAAAGTTTATCTTAGGCACTTTTTATTTATTCCCCAATGTTCTTGGAGGACATATCCATTCCATGGATTTTTCTCATCCTCCTGGCAGAAAGCTACTGTCCCCTTGAGACCATATGCTCAGTGCAGAAACATTCATGGGTAACATCGGTGTGCTCGTTTATGTGCACATATTTGTTTACACTCAGCAATTTGACTGCATTGTTTCTGTGACCAGTTTTTGAGTTCCCAATCACCTTTGCTTTTCCTTATACAAAAGTTTCCATCACATTTTATTTAAAGAAGTTTCAAACTTTTATTATCTTATACTATAGCTACGCTCATTTCACTTGGGAGATACATTTTTTGTTTTTTTTTTTTAAATAGAAATATCGCTTTCTATGTATGGGGACTCCTCTTTCCCACATTGAAGAACAAGACAGTTTCCAAGAAAAATGGAGCCTGAGGTTTAATTCAGTGGAACATAAGATGTGTTTGACTCCTGTGCTCTGTGCTGTGTGGGTGGATGAAAGCTTTCACAGTAGCTCCAAAACATTCTAATTGGAAAGGAGACTGTCTTGTAGATAGAGATGGAATAGATCGATCTAGGATTTGAATAATTGTGTAACAAGAGCAGGATTATTCAGCATCTTTAAAGGTCCAAGGTTCTCAAAACTATCTTTTGATTTCATGATCTATGTCAACTGCAAAGGATTTAAACACATAAAAATAGCCCTTTCTGTATTCATTTTCCTTTCAGAAACGTGAATTCACTAAGATCAGGGTTAAACTAAATCAGCCTCCAAGGATGTCAGGAAAAGATGTTTATTTGAAAAGCATTCAGCAGGATGTGCAAGTTGAGCTGATCTGGATTTCATGCTTTATCGATTCACTGTATTAATTGCATGTGAAATAAAACCAAATCCTCCTAGACCAATTACCAAGATTTATAGACTGAACTTGGAGGTATAGCAAGCCAATCTTTTCTTGTCATTTTGAACTGTGCCTTAGTACAGCATTTTGATATATGTTTCCTAAAGCCCCTCAAAAACAACCAAATATTATTAGAATGTTATAACAAAGCTATGAAATGCTAGCATAAAATATTATTTTGTAAGATTGATTTTTACAGAAAAGAGGCATCTACAATGAATTTATGGATACTGAACACAATAGGATACGGACATCAATTGTGAGGTCTAATATTCTTAATGTGAAACTCCATTTGTTTTCAGAAAAATTCACAAGCAGTTAGCTATATACATTGAAAGTATTTTTTTTATATCAGATTTGATGCAGAATCTTACCTGCTTTTATTGTGTGGACATTTAGACGGATAACTACGGGGAGTTTGCTAAAATTCTTCAATCTGAGTGCTGAATACGTTTCTATCTTTACTATATTCACATGATCATTCCCATTGTTGTAATAGGAACCAGTGACCGCCAGGTTCTGTGTACATGTGCAAGTATATTACTAATATGTATAGAAAAATAATGTGCTTAATGTACAAGTGAATAGATTCAAATTAAATGATCAAATTGACAGCAGCACTCACAACATTGTACACAGCAACATCCAAAAACATAATAAGAAAACAGGATGTGAATCAGAAATCAAAATGAATGATAACATACATCATGAAAATGTATTATACATATTAATAATATGAAAACACCAAAGTCCATAAAGTGATAATGTGCAAGGTCCTTGGATTCTGTGCAACATCCAGTGCTTGGACAGATGAGGTAAAAATATCTTCTTACCAGATCCAAAGACCTATTAAGGTCTATATTCGCATCTGTGAGCTTTATTACCCCTGACATTAGGAATAGGGGCAGGTTGCAGTGTCTGCAACCTGGGGAGGAAACAGGTCTTCTCTGTTAGAGATAAAGCTGGATCGCCCTCTGTGGATAATCCTGTGACTATTACCTTTGGCTCATTTTCACCAACGATTCCCCACGAGGAGGCTGGATAAACTAAGATAATCTGCACTTAATGTGAGGGATAATAAAGCTCACAGATGTGAATATAGACCAAAAGTACGTTACTAAACCTAAAACTCTTATTGCAGTAAACCTTAGAATATCACTGCAGAGGCCATATTCCATGCAACAGGACTATGTGGAGATGTCTGGGAAACAGTGAATGAATTACAGGAGCAGGGATGCAGATTCTGAGAAATTCCGTCTATAAAGTGTTGCCATGTTTGCAAAGAAGAGAGATTAAAATTTTGTTGGCATTTTTACAACATCAGGGTTTGCTGCAGATTGAGATGGAAAGGAGATGTTCAGAAATACAGTACTGTGCAAAAGTTTTAGACAAGTGTGATGAAATGCTGTAAAGTAAGAATGCTTTCGAAAAGATATATTTTAATTATTTATTTGTATCAATTTACAAAATGCAAAGTGAGCAAACATAAGAAAAATCTAAATCAAATCAATATTTGGTATGACTACCCTTTGGCTTTAAGGCTGGGTTCACACTGGTGCGACACGACAGCCGTCCTACTTTGGATCCGACTTTGCCCTGCGACATGAAGCCGGCATGTGTCCGACTTTCAATGAACGGGGATCCGACTTGGATCCCCGCCAATGCCGGCACTGTGTTTGGTATGAATCTTTAGGGGGGAACTCCGCGCCAAATTTTAAATAAAAAACCGGCATGGGTTCCCCCTCCAGAGACATACCAGGCCCTTGGGTCTGGTATGGACCTTGAGGGGAACCCCCTACGCCGAAAAAACGGCGTGGGGGGTCGCCCCCAATCCATACCAGACCCTTATCCGAGCACGCAGCCCGGCCGGACAGGAATGGGGGTGGGGACGAGCGAGCGCCCCCCCCCCTCCTGAACCGTACCAGGCCGCATGCCCTCAACATGGGGGGTGGTGCCTTGGGGGAGGGGGGCGCGCTGCGGCCCCCCCACCCCAAAGCACCTTGTCCCCATGTCGATGAGGACAAGGGCCTCTTCCCGACAACCCTGGCCGTTGGTTGTCGGGGTCTGCGGGCGGGGGGCTTATCGGAATCCGGGAGCCCCCTTTAATAAGGGAGCCCCCAGATCCCGGCCCCCCACCCTATGTGAATGAGTATGGGGTACAGCGTACCCCTACCCATTCACCTAGGAAAAAAGTGTCAATTTAAAAAAAAAACACTACACAGATTTTTAAAGCATTTTATTAGACAGCTCCGGGGGTCTTCTTCCGACTTCGGGGGTCTCTCCGGTTCTTCTCCACGCTCTCCGGATCTTCTGCCGGGCTCCTCCGCTCTCTTCTGCTCTTTTGCCGCTCTTTTGCTAAAGCGGAGGAGCCCGGTCTTCAATCTTCTGCCTTCTGCCTTCTGCCTTCTGCCTTCTTCCTTCTTCTCCTGATGTTGACACGACGCTCTCTGGGGCTAGAATGCTCTCTGTGCGCTCTGCTCTGACTTATATAGGCGGTGACCCCGCCCCCTTATGCCGTCACAGTCCCTGGGCATGCTGGGACTGTGACGTTTTAGGGGGCGTGGTCATCACCCAATGACCACGCCCCCTAAAACGTCACAGTCCCAGCATGCCCAGGGACTGTGACGGCATAAGGGGGCGGGGTCACCGCCTATATAAGTCAGAGCAGAGCGCACAGAGAGCATTCTAGCCCCAGAGAGCGTCGTGTCAACATCAGGAGAAGAAGGAAGAAGGAAGAAGGCAGAAGGCAGAAGGCAGAAGATTGAAGACCGGGCTCCTCCGCTTTAGCAAAAGAGCGGCAAAAGAGCAGAAGAGAGCGGAGGAGCCCGGCAGAAGATCCGGAGAGCGTGGAGAAGAACCGGAGAGACCCCCGAAGTCGGAAGAAGACCCCCGGAGCTGTCTAATAAAATGCTTTAAAAATCTGTGTAGTGTTTTTTTTTTAAATTGACACTTTTTTCCTAGGTGAATGGGTAGGGGTACGCTGTACCCCATACTCATTCACATAGGGTGGGGGGCCGGGATCTGGGGGCTCCCTTATTAAAGGGGGCTCCCGGATTCCGATAAGCCCCCCGCCCGCAGACCCCGACAACCAACGGCCAGGGTTGTCGGGAAGAGGCCCTTGTCCTCATCAACATGGGGACAAGGTGCTTTGGGGTGGGGGGCCGCAGCGCGCCCCCTCCCCCAAAGCACCAACCCCCCATGTTGAGGGCATGCGGCCTGGTACGGCTCAGGAGGGGGGGGGCGCTCGCTCGTCCCCACCCCCATTCCTGTCCGGCCGGGCTGCGTGCTCGGATAAGGGTCTGGTATGGATTGGGGGGGACCCCCACGCCGCTTTTATCGGCGTAGGGGGTTCCCCTCAAGGTCCATACCAGACCCAAGGGCCTGGTATGCTCTTGGAGGGGGAACCCATGCCGGTTTTTTATTTAAAATTTGGCGCGGAGTTCCCCCTCAAGAACATCTGAGCACAAGTCGCGTGCCAAAGTCGGATCATGCAAGACGGCAATCCGACTTTGATCCGACTTCAATGATAGTCAATAGACTGAAGTAGGATCAAAGTCGGACCAAAGTAGTACAGGGAGCATTTCTAAAGTCGGAACGACTTGTGTCGGACCAGTTAGGACGGCTCCCATAGGGAAACATTAAATTTCACACGTCATGCGACATGAGCTCCCAATGTCGGAGCGTTTGTCGGACCAGTGTGAACCCAGCCTAAACCAGCATCAACTCCT